>NC_141547.1:56927500-57182500 GCF_021556685.1 Rattus norvegicus | reverse complement strand
AAAGATGTAAAACCCTCCATCCATTCTCCATCCACGGGCAGGAACTTTCTTTTCTCCTTGAAATACTTTTTGAGTCAATGTAGGCCCAAGCAATCACTGAGTCCCTGATTTGGAATTTGGGAACTCGGAGTGTTTGTCACACCAGTGTGAGGAAGGTAACACTCCACTGTGTATTTCTGGTACTTTTTGAGTGCTCAGGATATTAAAACATACCATTTCCATGGCAAGCAGTGGACAGCAGACTTTTGTCTTAATTGCATTTGCTTGGACTTCATGGTTCGCACTCTGACATCTTTATTTTTTGATACTTTATAGTCCCTTTTTAATACTGATACCATCTATTAAAACAATTTTGTGAGTTCCTGAGTTATTATGACTAAAGGGATGAAAAACAGAATGTAACAGTATTATGGACATTAACTTTTAAAGCTTCTTGGTTTTGTCAGGTTCTTAGAGCCACTAATAATGTTCTTAGCCTAAGACTGTCCTTACAGTTCACTAATAATGATCGTGACTGTATTTCTCTTGACGTTAAAATGGATCATCCCTCCTCTGAAGTGACTTAACAAATATTAATTAAGATAATTGTGGGGAAAAACAGTGTTTTGTAGTCTTTATTGACAAATCTGCCCCACTTGCATTTTCTCTTTTGCTCCTATTATTACTATAAGGGGTAGGAGGATAAAACTTTTTCCAAAGCACCTCTTATTCTCTTATATTTAATGTTCTTTATTAGGCATACTCTCTGCTGGGCACTGGTACACTTCTTTCTTAACTCTGAATGCCATAATGATATGGCTATATAAAATGACTGATGTAGCTGAGTGCGTTTGCAGCCCCATAGGAAGTAGAACAATACCAATCAACCAGACCCCCCCCCCAGAGCTCCCAGGGACTAAACCACCAACCAAAGAGTACACATGGAGAGATCCATGGCTCCAGCCTTATATATAGCAGAGGACGGCCTTACGTGGTATCAGTGGGAGGAGAGGTCCTCGGTCCTGTGAAGGCTTGATGCCCAGTATAGGAGAGTTACAGGGCAGGGAGGAGGGAGGGAGTTTGTGGGTGGGTGGGGGAGCACCCTCACTGAGGCAGGCATTAGGGGATGGGACAGGGGGTCTCTGGACAGGAAACCAGGAAGTGGGATAATATTTGAAATATAGATAAAGAAAATGTCCAATAGAAAAATAAAAAAAGAATAAAAGCCATAGCTACTTTGTTCCATTTCTGTAAATGCTGTGGATGTCTGTTTATAGTGGGTGGTGTCACAATAGTATTCTATGTATGGGAAGTGGCATGGGGTTCTGTAAATACTGATTAATATGAGGCGAAAGCAAATTAACCTATGTACAAATGACATAGTTGGGTATTCTCCTCTTTCTCACCTATATATTTTGAAACTGATGTTGAGTACCACTCTACGCTCAGGTTGACTCAGTTTCACTTTTGGTTCAGCTGCTTATTAGCATGAAAAATTGACAAATGGCTTAAACTATTTCCTCATCTATGGTAATTCTAGTGTTGGATGGATGAATTAAATACATCGTCAGTACGGAACGTGCAGTAACATCAATCACATAAAAGAGCAACCTGGAAGTTTGGACTAGTATTTCAATCTCTATCAGGAGTATTTTTTTTGGAAATATTAATTTGTTTCTGTTGATGTCTCTCTCCCTCCCTTCCCTTTTCCCCCTCCCTGTTTACCTACTTCCCTGTCTTTCCCTCTTTTCCTGTCTTGGAGTTTCTTCTCTTTCTTTGTGTGTGGGAGTTATGAAGAAGGCAATATTATTCTTAGTGAATAAAACACTAGATGGTTAATGTAGCTATGACTAAATAATGATCGTTGTTGATGCAGATATTGGATTGCTTATGATAGCTATTCACTCTTTCCATTTGAATCCTTAGTGCTAGTTTTTATAAACATACTTCCATCTCAATAAGGTTCAAGGAGAAGTTCTCTGTGTGTACCTTTCTCGTTTGTATTATGCTGTAGCCTTATGAAGCTAATCTTTACATGCTAAAATCCATAACATTGAAATACAGTAGGCACTCGATAAATGGCTATTGTGCTGTCTGATACACTGAACTTGTAAAGTGTCAAATACAGTTTAAAGCTATAGCAAGGTAAAATGCCTATTTGTTATCTACAGAATGTCACGTTTTTGCCTCGAAGCTACATGAAATGCACAAGAAGATTTGTACCCTCTATTTTCCATTAACCCCCTTTCTCTTTAAGAATGTTTAATGCATGTGAATGTATTTTATCTGTTAATTTTAATGTATAATTCAAGGATACTCTAAACCACAAAAGTAGGAATAGTTAGTTTAAGGTGGAAATAGTTCTATGTCAAAATACTACATAGAAGAACATAGGCATGTAACTTATTCACTTTCGTAGCAGTCTTCAGAATTTCATCATAGGAGAAACAATAAACTTTTATAAATGGACCTATATTACCATTATCATCATAATTTCCGAGATTCAAATATTATAGTTACTCTCTATAAGGTGTGCTGATAGAATATAATAATAACACATATAAACCGAATGTGTAAAATCTGAAAGAGGACCATGTTGTACTTATAATCAATAAAATTCAGATTGTGAGATAATGCCATAGGAGAAATAGGAACAAGGTCACCCTATGTTCAATAAATAAAGTGTAATAAAAAGTGATGTGAGGTGGAGAAAAAGATCTATACCATAAGGCTGCATTGCAATAAATTCTCAGTGTGTAGAAACTTTAGGTTGTACATTTAAAACATAGAACATAATTTATATGTAAAAAGCAATTGGAAATACAAACACTTTCTACTTAAAAAGAATTAATGTGAATTGAGTAACAACAACTTGTGGCCCAGTTCCAGAAGTCTGTGCCGTTTCAGATAGACGATGGAGGGTAGAGTGAATATGGATGGGTTCGGAAATCTCTGTCATTCTAAGAGTGTGCAGGATGGATGGAGTGAGCATTGTTATTCAGATCCATGGTGGAGTAGAGATGGACTGAAAGGGTACCTAAGATTCACTTCCTGGCCATTGGGAAACGATGGGGAAAATAGAAGAAATGATTCTTGGAATGATACCGGCAGATACAAGATAAATGTGTACACTAGAACACCAATGTGTACTGACACTGCTTTGTTGAATTTACCTTATGGCTAAAAATTCCCATTGTAAAACAAGCTTGAAAACACTAAATATTATTTTGGAATTACTCAGTAAACTGTTAGAATTCTGAATTAGAAATTAGAGGAACTTTAAGGGAACGTGTGTGCTGTTTGAAAATAAGCAAATGTTTGAAAAGATGAGTTAAATATTCTTTGGCGTATATGAAGGTATACATTTTTCAAAAGGAAATTTGGCATTTGGAAGCTTTATCAAATGGATCTTACACGATAACATAAAATGTTTAGAGTGTATACATCAAAAGAGACATGCATATGGATGTTCAGTGGTATAAATAGAAATGTAGCAATGTACTGTTTTATAAGTTAGTAAAAGCTTTACCAAACCTGTTGTGCACTCAGCATGTGTTTCAGCACTGCTCCTTCCTCTTCCTCTAACTGCCTGCCATAACTCCAGTAGTTTAGAACCACAGAGGTTTGTTTCTCTTCTGGAGTCTGTGAAGACTATACCGAGTTGAAAGCAGATTTGGTACCTGTTCTATTAGAACACAACAGCATCAGACTGGGCACTAGGGACCCAAACGAACTACAATTTAAGAAATAAGCATTGTTTAGCTAAATATATTGATGAGTGGTTGAAAGAGAGCATAGTAAATGTAATAATAGAACACAGAGGACTGAGTCAAATCGGCGCATGTGTCTGCACAATGATTGCTATGCTTTTGAAGGGCTATATGCAGATCACTTACTTGTGATTTAATTTATAAACTTGAGTTATTATTCACAATTTAAAGCCATTCACACTCACTTAATTTGAAGTATTCTGAAGCTGAACAGTTAGAAAAAAATGTTCTACATACTTTAAGCACTTTCAATTGCATGCTTAGGGTAAACAACTTAGAATAATATATTATTGGTAGGACATTGTGTTTATAGACCAGGTTGAAGATGAAACTGTGGGTTGCATATAAAGTATTTGCAGGTCAAGCATGAGAATCATAATTTAGACTTCTATTTGCTATAAAATCAAAAGGCCTAATGGACATTTCAGTTGGCCTGCAATTCCAGTTCTAGGAAAAAAGAGGAATGAGGACCCTGGGTCATGCTAACTAGACTAGCCAAATAAACAGACTCTGAGTTCATCGAAAGACACAAATTCAGGATTTGTAATGGAGAACAGTGGTAGAAAAGATGGAGTACCAATCTTCAGTCTCCATGTACACATACATGTCCATGCACCAGCACAAGTGGACAAACACACACACAATAGAAAAGTGGGCCAGCTTGATTCACAGAGTAAACACACACACACACACACACACACACACACACACACACACACACACCATGAACATAGCACATGTACATGTAAAAATACAGAATTGCTTAAATTCCTATCATTTATTATTTTTCATCATTGTACAGTCTGTATCAGTTTCTGATACTTGAATGCGTCAAACACTTAACCCAAAGTGTATGTTATTCTATTTCTGTCAGTCTGTAATGCTATAAAGACACCATCTCTTTTGAGGCTCATTCCTGAAGTTCGAATTACTAGTTTATAGTGTTTCCAAGGTTGAGTGGTTAAAAAAAAAGATCAAAATATATTATAATTATGTAGAAGTGTTTCATACCAACCTTATTTGGGGGGGGAATCATATAATTTCTATGACTATACAGTGATCCATGAGGACGTGTAACATCAGCAGTGTTTTAATAGTATGTGAATGAAGGAACCAATATTCTCAAACTATGGATTTTATCTTTCAAGTCGCCATATGAACACGGTTGAATTAGAGTCTCCCTGTTACTAAACATAACATAACAACTAGAAAAGAAGTTCAGAAGGCTGACAATAGGATTGGAGGAGATGCTGTTCAGTACGTGCCTGATGAAAACTAACTGCTGAGGCTATACAGCACATGCTTTCCAGTCATCTGTAGTTCACATGGTATCTGGTTCCCTATGAAGGAGCCAGAGACCGTTGTTATCAGTCATTGTTTTCAGTTGTCTATTAGCTTCCGTCTTCTGATTGAGAGAGTTGCCTTACTTTCTCAGTTATGTCATGATCCAGCAAGGCCATGTCCATTCTTAAAGAGAAGTGGGAATATACTGTTCACACCCTGGGGGTTCTGTGCCTGTCTGTTGACACCCCTTATTGAATCAGAGTAGACACCTAATTAGACTGTATATGTTGCTCATCTATGGAAAGATCTCATCTGGGAGATATAAATTTCATCTCTGGTTTTCTCAATATCTACATTCTACAGAAACACTACTCATGATGTTGTCAAATTGTATTTACTGTACGCACAATTTGTAGCACTCCTTGTTATGTGCACTAAGTGGATGTTGGTCAGGATTTTGTTACCCTTAAACACTTTCTTTTCTTCTTAATGGGAAACTGATTACTTCATGTCTCATCCTAATCCCTTTCATCTTTCTCTTTATTCTTTCCTATTTAACCGCATAGAGAACAAAAGTTACAATAAACTGCAGTAAGGAATGGAAGCCAATGGCCAAAAGCCATTTGCTCACTTAATAAAAAGCTCCTAGTTAATTGCATGTTTTAACACTTTTTCTTTTAGCTTTCAATGAGCTTGGACTTTTGTTGCTGCTGATGCTCTTGACTTTTTTTTTTAGCGAGTTAAGATTGTACTCTCCAGAGAGGTTGGGGATGTTATTTACTATGGGAGGCATCATGAGAGAGCACTATTATTTTGTTATATAGCAACTCAGACTTGTGCCCAGTTTGTTAAGTGGAAAAATGTTCTAAACAATTGCCATGAACCAATATTAATTTTTCCAGAGAAAAGGGGAAAGAATTGAAAATCTGCCAAACATATGATTGTTGACTCTATGAATCTTTATATTGTTCTAAGTGTTTTGCCTATGAAAACAGAAAATATCTACTATGTAAAAAATAGACTGCAGGGTTGGGGATTTAGCTCAGTGGTAGAGCGCTTGCTTAGCAAGCGCAAGGCCCTGAGTTCGGTCCCCAGATCTGAAAAAAAAAGAAAAAAAAATAGACTGCACAAAAAGATAGGTGAAATATTTTTTCATTTTCCAGAAAGAACTGGAAATATTTTAAACATAGTGGAATATTACTTGGTGAGCTAGAATATAAAATAAATAATGTTAATAAAGCAAAAATGTCATTATAAAACAAAGTTCCAAGATGAGCTTTATTAATAAACAGTTTAGGTATCATAGATCTGTTGAAAACGGTAAAATATTAGTTCCCCAGTAGCTTAAGTTTAGTGGATCAAAACAGTCAAGTATTCGTTAGTGAACAACACAATGTGAAATGAATAATCACATAAAGTTCACGTTAATATGAAATTTCTCATGTGATTGGCATCTAACGTTCTACACGTGGGATACACCACCGAAGGGTCTATGTAATTATATTGTTTGCTGAAGTGGAAGAATTAGATTGATGAATGCTTTCAAGGATTAGGGTAGACAACAACTGTTAATTAAATAGTAATCTGACCCCTTTGTATGTCACTTCCTAGTTACGAAGATTTCTCTTTACAAGAGTTTAATGAGCCAGTTCTACTCTACAATGAAAGTAACCATTTTCTTCTGTTTATGCTTATATTCTGACTATTATACCTAAGTAAGATCATTCATTGTTTAAAGTGTTCTAAGAATGTTGAGTATTGTACAGCCAACTTCTGAAGACAAATAATATGTTTCAAAACTTATATACACATTTTACTATATGCATATTCTATCACATGCCAGGCAGTCTCCAAATTATAGCATCAAATATTATATGTGTATGTGTGTATATATATGTATGTGTATATAATACATATATGTATGTGTATATATATACACACACATACAGAGAGAAAGAAGGAGAGGGAGAGGGAGGGAGAGAGCGACTGAGAGGAGAGAAAGAGGGAGGAATAGATTATTTTCGATGAAAAATACATTTCAAAGAATGGCTAACTATTCAGTGCACCGTCATTTCATTGCATGACTCTAGAATTGGCAAATTGTGTTTGTTTTTCAACTGATGTATAATTTTCTTCAAGTTAAGGTGTAAAGTCAACCATTCAGCACCTTTTTAGGTTAGCAGGTGTGTGAACTAATATTTCTGTAGGAATGTAACTTGCAATATGTGTGATTTGAATATTTCAGTCTCCCGTTGAGAAGATTTACTTATCTGGATGTCAGGATCTAACAAAGAATCTTTTGCCTCTGATTCTAGAAAGTATAATCTCATTTGTTGGTGAAATAAAATCTGCTTAAGTAATATATGTGGGTTATTCTATTACTCAAATGACTGTTTTTCATAGGATAATTTGACCCTGTGTTGACAATAGTCTTCAGAAATTACTAAACTTTAATATTTTAGGTTAATATCCTGTAGAGTGATATTTTTCACTAGAAGTTTGTGTAATCAGTGGGGTAGAGAGAAGTCATTGATAGTTATAGCTATTCATATTTATTTAGATTATTGTTCATGGTGCCAGACAGATTCCTAACTGATCTTGGAGAAATAAACCAAAACCTTGTATTAGTCTTCCTAGCATTTTACAACTATTTATTGTATGGGATATTTTCTTTTATTTAGATATAATGTTCTGAAACATTGTTTCTGCTAGAATCTTACATTCAGAATTATAATCTTAACAGAAAGGCACCAGGGGCTGGATAAATGTGTTGTCCAATAAGAGCACTGGCTGCTGATCTAGAGGATCTCAGTTCAGTTCCAGCACCTACACGACAGTTTACACCTGTCTGTAACTCCCATTCTAGGATTCAACACTCTGAAACAGACATACTTGCGGGCAAAAAACAATTAACACACATAAAAAGTAAATAAGTACATTACTTTAAGTATTATGGAAAAGAAAAGCCATGAGGTTTGCATTGAATTGGTCTAAGTGGCTTGTGTATTTCTTTAAAGCAGACACCTTCACTCTGGAGCAAAGTCTTACTCAAAAGTACATATCTGCCACTTCAATGTACTATTAAATGTAGAGATTTTAGAAGAAACATTTTTCTTTTTATGTAGCTAGTTGCATATTAGTGAATTATAGTACAGTCTGCTTAGTTCTGTAGCTTCTGGGAAACCTGACATTGAGAGTAAGTTAGGGATGAAGCTAAGTCCATATTCCAGAAATCAGTTATGGTTGGCAAAGACAAACTAAATTTTAGGGTCATAATCTCAAAGCTCAGTCAAATAAGAGATGTTTATGTTTTAGGTAATTCTTATATTTGATGTGACAAATACTGATATTTTTAATGTAAATAAAGCTCTACTATGAAAAGAAAAGGCAATTCCAAGAGTAGAAAGGTCCAGGTCTAATGCCTGACTTTTGTATGTGTCAATGCCTAGTGTTTGTCAATGTCTCTAAAAAAGACATACATTGCTTATAAAATCAAATTCATAAGTTTTCTGAGAAAACCTATAATAAACACCTATTATTTTATTGTGGTCATAGCACATGTCTTTAATCCCAGAACTCAGGAGGCAGAGTAGGTCTCTGAATTCGAGGCTAGCCTGGTCTACAGGTTAATTATCAGGATAGCCTCAAATGCACAACAAAACAAAACAAAAACAAACAAAAAAACAAAACTTACCTTGAAAATATAAAAGGAAAAACAAAGAAATTAGTAGTTACTAAATGAACATACACATTTTTATTTTCATCAATTTTAGTAATAAGTGTTAGCTTAATCTTCTACCATGGCCAAATGACTGAGGATACGTATTGTTTTTCTCACTGAGGTAATAAAATTTCAATGAGAACACCATAACATTTGTGATTATGAGCACCAATTTCATACTACTAATAATGGAGTGTACAAAAAATTCCATATTTTTGCAGAAAGTGGATGATAAGTCAGAAAGGCATGCCTAAGTAAGCAGGCAAATATTTCTGCATTTATTGTAAAAATATAGATGTAAGTCTGTAGTGTTCTATGACATAATTTCAATGACGAGAACAGTAAAACCACTTAAACATAGGTAAGACAATTTAAAAGTCAGATTATTGGATTTTATAAGCGAGTGAATGATGACGATGTTGGATATCCATGCAATGTGGTATAGATCAGAGCTGGAGTTCTCTAATGGAATCTGTTATACTATCTCCGTGCTACTTTGCCTCTATACATGCTACATGCCCTTAGTTAATTTTGATTCCGTATTGGAACCAAAGTAACGTGACTGGCATTAACTAACCCACAGAAAATAAAATGAGGAGTAGGGGGGTTTTGTTGTTGTTGTTGTGCTATTTTGTTTTTGCTTTTAGTTTATCTTGGTTTTTGTTTGTTTGGCTTGTTTTTTTTTTTCTTTATAACAATGTGTGATGTAGAATTGCTATCTATCTTCTGCCGCCTGAAGTTGTAGTAATATAGAAGTAAGTATCCCTGAGTTCTGGTTCTACACCAGTTTGATGACAGACTCTCTCTCGCTGTCATCTCATGCATTCTAATTTATATGATAAACCAGTCTACATAACAGGAAGCTTGCTCAAAGAGAATATTGACATCAAGAAGGACGAGGCAAAGGAAAAAAGCTAGTTTGTACTTTCCATATGTCAATACTTGAGAGATTTGTTTTGAAAAAAATTTCCCGTTAATTCTGAACTATTGTAGCTCATCTGTTCCCACGTTATAGAACTCTAGGATTTAAACCACAGGCATTCACAGCATTCCATTCACTTGTACAAGCCAGAGTAATGCTCAGTGCATTACAGTAAGGTTCCAGCAGGTGCTATTTCATTCTGAACGTATACCGTAGATCAGTATTCTGATGACATGTTTATTTTCCTTTCATTTTACTGTGAAAGACTTCTGGCTAAATCCACTTATATTTGCATTTTGGACTGTAAATTCTGAGAGAGTATTTATTGCAATTTAGTTATATGGATTTGAACGGGCACAATATTCTTACTGTGAAATTGGAAAGCAAATGAAATATAAAATGATATTTGTTTAAAATGTTTATTGGTTCCAATGCAGCTTAGTTGTTGTTGCTGATTTGAGGCACTAGTCAAATGCTGAGCAGGCTGACACTGCTCTGTAATGGTTTTCCCCCTTTAGGGCTCCAAATGAGAAGGAGGAAATAGAAATGTATAAATTAGCTTGTTCTTTGAACATAAAAAGAAAACTTCATCTTTGGCACAAGAGATGATTGTTTTTTTTTTCTTTTTAGTTTTATATAGAATGAGTAATTTGACCAATTAGGTACAGAAAAACTACACTAATTTAAACTAATTGTGTGGAAAATGTTAATGAAGGAGTGGAAAACCTGATAAAGACTTAAAGAAGGATGTGCTTTTTCTCAATATTGACTGTGTCTCTGAAAATAGCTTATTAAGCCATAGCATTTGACATAATGTGACTTTTAATGTAATTTTTTGCAATTTACACACATTTTTGCACATACACAGAAACCAGCACACTTTTGAAATGTTACCCAAATAATTCTCACTTTTTACTTGCAGCCTACCAGCCCTTTTCACACCAGTAAATTGCCTCAGAAACTTCTCTTTCAGTGATAATACAAATATTTAAAGGAGCTTGAATGGGTGAAACTAAAAGTAATTCTCTTATTGCTTCAGTCAATCATCAATACTTTCAGGGTGGTGGTCTGCTAAGTGAGCCCAAGAAGCGCAGGAAGTATTCGCTCTGTTCAAGAATGTTGATAGAATATGGTCAACTGTGGGAAACCCTGGTATAGAAAGTACATCTTAGTATTTTTTAACAATTGGCATAAGGTAAATAATTACTGTCAACATTTTACTTGAAAAAGGTGAAGGTGTTTGGTGTAGGTGTTGGTCAGATATATGTCTTTCAGTTGCAGACTTTTAATATAGGATGAGAGTTCCATAATTACATATTTTCCTTAACTGAAACTGTGTCAATTAATAATATTGATCTTGTTGGTGTAGAATAACGATAGACTGGTAAACTGAATTAAGCACACATAGCTGTTAATCTCTCTATAATAAATCACATAGGTCATACTGTAGACCAATAAAATTCAATTAAATATTTTTTTTCTGAAGTGATATTGTGGAAATAGTAGTAAAATAGTAGTAAGAATTCATCTTAGAAAAATGCATTTGATTCTTTAGTAATAAGGAACACATCTTCAAAGCCTGGTTAATAAGCAAATCTCAGTCCATAGTGGTCTGACTTACTAATGTACACTTTTTCCTGCCCAGTACACAATGGAAATGGTACCTCCCTCTTCCCCAGCCCAGTGTAGAATAAAAATGTTACCTCACCCTTCCCTAAAGGTTCCATATTGCTTTTAAATCCTAGTAAGAAATTTGAGAAGTTAAATTTTCCATCTAACAGTAAGATAAATAGATGTCAAAAAAAAATAGAGATCAGTCAAATAGAGTTAATGTGTTCCTATTCCCTAACCCTAAATGTAACCTCGATGGGAAAAGCTGTGAAGGAACTAAATGGCCATAGATTGCCTTTGAGGGTTTTTCTTTTGCCTTTCCTTTCTATGCTTCTTTCTTCCTTTTTATCGGGGCATTTGCTTGATGCAGACTTGAACTCTGGGATCTTCATAAAACTTGAAGAAGGGTTTGCCAGGTTAGAACAGGAAGGAGTCATGGGGTTTCATTTCCAGCACCTGGAAGAAAATAAGGAAAAGAAAAGAATATAACCTGAAAGAGGTTTTAAATTTATGGCTGACATTTGCGTTCTGAGTCTCAGTTCTTTCATCTGTTAAGTATGGTGCCAGACATGAAATTGAAGGGTAACCTGGGTTGGCTCGAGTTCTGGTTTTTAAGGCAGAGCACACAGAAACAGTAAGGTGGAGCACATCTGCGAATGAGTATCAGCTCTTCTTTTTTTTTTTTTTTTGTTCTTTTTTTTCCGGAGCTGGGGACTGAACCCAAGGCCTTGCACTTCCTAGGTAAGCGCTCTACCACTGAGCTAAATCCCCAGCCCCGAGTATCAGCTCTTCTTGAATGTCATCTTTAACTTTGCAGGGTAAAGATTTCTTCAGAATGCTTAGACAAAAACCCTCTGACCCCTAGCGCACAACTGCAGACAGCAAAGCTTGGATTGGTGTTTGGGGCTGTAGTCTCCATTTTTGACAAACGCCATTTCCTGCCCACTGAGAAGAGACAATAATGGATTATACTATCTATCCGGTGGTTCTTTTTTTTCTTTCTTTTTTTTTTTTGGTTCTTTTTTTTTTTTTCGGAGCTGGGGACCGAACCCAGGGCCTTGCGCTTCCTAGGCAAGCGCTCTACCACTGAGCTAAATCCCCAACCCCCATCCGGTGGTTCTTAATCAGCATTTTTATATTAAAGAACACACGGAACGGAATGTTGTGAAATGAAATCGAATGGAATGAGATTTGACAACAATAAAGTAATCTAAATAAGTGTTCTGTAGGAAGTAACAGAAAATACCATTAAAAGAAACTTCCCTTTCATATACATATGAACAGGACAGGAACAGGAAGTTTATTTATTTCTGCTATCTGTGATTAAAAAAAAATTCAAACCTTCTACCCTTAGTTGTATTTTGAGAATGACTTTGCTAAACAATGCAAATTCTTGGACATTTCTGTCCCAATTAATTGAAATGTACCTAAAGTCACTTTATAGTTAGTGAACTGTGGCATATTTGTACAAATTAAATGTGCAAAGATAGATGACTTTCACAAGTTTCTGCTAAATAATTATCTTTTACCTAATTTTCAACTTGTCTATTATTGCTAGTTCCTAAAGACACATTTTACAGCGCATGTCTCATGGCATACTTTTTTGTGGGGAGCGGGATGTTTTTCATTTGCTGCTGTTCTTCGCGAGGCATTTAGCTTCTAGACAGCAGTGACAGGTCTTCTAGGAGAACCCTAAACCACCTGGTCATTGCCATGATGGCTTCTTTGGGTTCCCTCCACTGTTGCTTCTAGTTTTGAGCACTGTGTCCTTTACTTTTCTCAGCATCCTTCATAAAAAGGACCTGGTTGGCTGTGGCTTTGTTATATTATCTTTGTTTTATAAACCCATAACGAAATGCTTGTGTTTGTTGGGCAGTGAGGTGGTGTGGGGAGTTTATAAAGGCTATCATAATTGGTATGAGTTTTGCTAAAGGTATGTTTCCTGATTTTGTGTAACGTAGATTCCCAATCTATTGCCTCATAACTATTATCTCACAGCCTTAAAAATAAAGGTAATGATGAGAAAAGTCTTAAAGGAGCCAAATAATATGTTTAATATTACACCATTTATATAATGATTATTTTCTTAAAGAAATATATTTCAGTAACTGGAGTTTATCCACTAAACATTTTATATTCTGAACGCATGGCTAGGGCCTCTCACAATATTGGGCAATCTCTTGAGTGATTTCAAGAGATTGAGATTGCCATATTTTTTAATGCATATACATCAGTCACGGCACAGTTTGTCTTTATATTAAACAGTGGGAAACTGAGACAAAAATTAATTTACCTTGTATCATATAATTGATGAATAGAAATGCTAGGTTTCAAAATCAGGTAATGTTAGAAAGTTAGGAACGCCAGAGCCTCTATTAAGTCGCTGCTAAAATTGAAAGCAGAAGCAGGAACTGCCGAATCCAACAGCCATTTCCAGTGAGCAAGGAGCAGCAAAGTCCTTGTCACCTTTATTCTCCATCTTGTCAAAAGCCCTCAGAGAAATAGTTCTTGGAATTTGCATCAATCATGAAAGACCTCCTGAAGGCACAAACAATTTATTTTTAGGATGATTGAGGATAATTGTGTTAGCTAAGGATAGCAATACTGAATGTGGAGAATAATGCTTAAATGTATACTCTTAACTTCCTACGGAGGGTAGCAATCAAGCAGAGCTATCGCAGGATAGAGGAAACAGTTTGTCCTAGGTGGTTGTGATTTAATATATCAGTTGGAAAATTTGAGATGTTTGGGGAAAAAGATAAAAATGAAGTGGATATTTATGTATAACAATGGAAATTTGAGAGACCCAGAGGAGACGGGAAGGGCACAGCTTTAGAAGTGCTCCATATGATACTATTTAGTGGCAGCATTCTATGAAGCCACCCTAGTCTCTAGTCTTTTTTTTTCCCCCGGAGCTGGGGACCGAACCCTGGCCTTGCGCTTCCTAGGCAAGTGCTCTACCACTGAGCTAAATCCCCAGCCCCAATGCCACCCTAGTCTTAAAGGAGACGTTAGTTTGTTGCCACTTGTAAACTGTAACAGAAATATTAGTAACTGTTAGTAATTCGAGAAATCAAACTTACAGTAATCATACATGACTGGTTGTTAACTAACAGGAAAAAAAATAGCTTTAAATGTCTCTTGGTAAATGTTAGCTAACTTCCTGAAGAAACATTTTCCATTTTTTTTTAAAGTCACATGTTGATTACTCCAATAGCAGCTAACAAATAAAACCGATTAGTCATTCTGTGGCTGAACAAAATTCCAAGCTGATTTTAATTACAAATTCCTTTTCTTAGAATGTATTAGCGGTCCAAGAACTAGCACCCCAGGCCCAGTCTTTATGATGTAGGTATAATGTAAATGGGGTGGGGTATTTATTCAATTTTTCTAGCAATTGTTTTGGTGATGTAGTCTAGGTATTTCCAAAATACTGGAGACATTTTACATTTCACACTAAGGACAAGACCATTAAACTAGAAATGATACCTTCTAAACCACACTGAGAGAGGAATACTTCCACTGCACAGGCTTATAAATATATGATGATTGAATACTGAGAGTTAACCCGCAGCCAAGGCAAATTAAAATTGGACTGATTTCCTATTTTATTTTAGGACCAGAGTGGATTTTTCAAACCTGCTGACATAGATACTCAACTCTATTCCCCCAAAAAATGTCTGGAATATAGTTTGGCCACTAATATTTTATTTAATATATTTATTTATATTTTCATTTCTCATTAATATTTTATTTAATATATGTCATTATTTTTAGCGATTCAGATGTACAGCCTGGGCTGTAAACAGCTGACCTGTGTAAAATAAGTCAGGAAATCTATCTGACTTCAATAAAATGGCTCAGCTCAGATGATGGAAGGTACAGGAAAGCTTTCTTTTTAGATTTGCTTAAGTTTACAACCACAATCGACATATAATATCCAGGGAAATTCCAATCTCCTTGTCTAATTTGTTTTTATCTTACAGAACATGGGGAAAAAGAAACCCTATCAGTGCCAGATACAATAATTGACTTTATTTTCCTTAGAATATTTTTTCTTTTAGTCTCCATTGTTCTAACATTGTTTTCTTTTTCTTCAAATAAGCTGGCCTGGGCTAAAGTATAGATTAATTAGACAGGTACCCTTATCAGCATATGCAGAAGTCTCTCTGACTGTTTATCAACTGCTCAAGTTCAGCCAAGGCTACGTTACTGCTCTATGAGTAAGAGCCCATCTGTGTCTCACTCAGCAGCTGTGTGAGTGTAGGCACATTCTGTTCAGGGGTACTGGATTTTTCTGTGAAGTGTAAGACTTGCCCCTTCAATGTGACAATGAAATGATGTCTGAACCACACAAAGTAAGCAGACAGTGAATGTATAAGGATCCATTTTAAGTCCATTCATTTCATCAAGAGTGCTCCTAAGAAGGGTTCCCCTTCTTTCAACGTTACTTAAAAACTCTCTTTTAAGACTTCTTTTTTAAAAAGGTTGTTTTCTTTATATTTCAAATGTTGCCTCCTCCCCTTCCTGGTCTCCCTTCCTCAAACCCCCGTCTTCTCCCCTTCCCCTTTGCCTATAGGAGGGTACATCTCCACCCACCACTAAGCATCACCCCCTCACCGGGACATTAAGCTTCCATAGGACAAAGGGCCTTCTCTCTGCTAAGACTTCTAGTTACGCTCTTTGACCCATCTACTGCGAGAATGAAGACCATTCTCAGCAACCAGACTGTAGACATTCCAGAAAATGTCAGCATCACTCTGAAGGGGCACACAGTCATTGTGAAGGATTCTATGGGCACCCTCGGGAGGGACTTTAATCACATCAATGTAGAGCTGAGTCTCCTTGGAAAGAAAAAGACAAGGTTCCGGGTTGACAAATGGCAGGGTAACAGAAAGGGACTGGCCACTCCAGAGCCATCCGCAGTCATGTTCAGAACACAGTCAAGGGTGTTAGCTGGGTCTCTATTACAAGATGAGGTCTGCATATGCTCACTTCCCCACCAAATCATTACTCAGAATGGGTCTTCGGTTGAAGTCTGTAATTTCTTGCGTGAAAAATTCATCCACAAGGTGTGGATAAGGACAGGTGTTCCTTATTCTTTCTCTCAAGCCAAGAAAAAGGATGAAATAATCCTTGAAGGAAATGATACTGAACTTGTTTCAAAATCAGGAGCTCCGATTCGGCAAGCCACAACAGTTAAAAACAGGGATATCGGAAAGTTTTTGAATCTATGCTTTTAAAAAGGAAACAGTATAGTGTAGCAGACTGAACAGTAAGACCTAAGTTACCCAGCTCCAGCAATAAGATCCCAATCACAAGTACAATTTGAATTGAAAAATAATTGGGCTTCTCTTTCTACTTAGTAGCTATTGCAGCACGTTCATGTCCTTTTTTGATAGATCTGTAGTTGGTGGATTTTTTTTTTTTTAGCAGAATTGTTAGAGTGCACTTAAAAACACCACTCTCAATTTATTATCTGCCAATATAAAGCCAATCATTAAAAGTGAAGCCAGTCATTAAAAAAGTGAAGATCATGGGCTTCTTTCCCCAGAATAAGTTAATTACATGCTTATCATTACAGTAGTTTATCATTACATTATCATTACATTTATCATTACATTTATCATTACAGTAGAAAAGCTAGTGACAGAATCCAATGGGACAGAAACACCAGTGAGTCAAAGACTGTAGTGTATAAAAAAGGTTGACAATTTATAGATGTCACACCGGTTGAAAGTTTCACACTTCTAAAGTGAAAATTAGTATAGAAACTAATAAGATGTGTGGAATGTGGCAATATTCATAAAGGTACAGAAAATAATGACAGGGTTAAAATACAATAATCCCAGAGATTCTCTTTCTTTGAAACAAAGAATGAGGATATTATAAATGCAGCAATCAAATCTCTGACAGATGTATTGTAAAGCAGATTAGAAAGACAAACAATAGTACTAATAAAGGATGAATTTTCCTGCAGTTGCTTCCTTGGTCTGTTTCTGTCACATGCTTTAAAATGTCCATCTGTCCAGAAGCTTAAGAATTCAATCACCAACCTTAATGATATGGTAACTAAAATAAATTCTTTTTGTAGTACGGAATATTTGAATAACTTATGCTGCATATTGGAGAGCTAGATTACTTTATTAAATATGCCTTAACTTTGAACTCTAGGATTTTATGAGCTTACTGTATGAAAATCAATCATGTTTAAGTCCTAGTCTTATAGCTGGATTGTAGACATTCAAACTTCCCTAAAGAATCACAAAATGCCAACATTTGTTGCTATTTAATGAATTCCTTTCTTTTCATTCTGAAAGAGTCAAGCTTCCCATATACAGAATTTATTTCTCTATAATTATTTTTTCTCAAAAATATAAAAGGAAAAAATAAAGGAGAAAAGAAACATCTACAAATATAGAATAGAAATTACTGTCGAACACTAATAATTTAATAGCCCTCCCAGTGTAGATTAGACCATTTTTGAAATCAAGGTGCTCATTATCATCAACATTATTGTTGTTTATTTTTTTCTGGTGAGGTAGGATGAAATTATTTCTTCTAATTTCATAGATTGTTTTGCATGCTCACTAAAAATCTATGGAGAACAAATCTATGTGTATGTACTTCACTGTTGACCAATCTATGTTATTCATTAACTCTATTGGTATTTTTACAAGTATAAAGTTATTATCTATATATACCTAAGGAGCATCATGCCTTAGACCAACTAATGACGTATATCTAATCACTTGCTATTTGCTGGCCTAAAAAGAAATTCCGTTATTCTGATTCGATTTGCCCTAAATAATAAATTGGACAACTCAAACTTAAACTTGTGGTAATTTTCCATTACACAGGTATTCTTTGCTTTTTTTTTTTTTTTGGATTTCCACAGCACTATAATGACAGTGACATGATTTGTTGCATATCTGTAATCACATTACTTGAATGACAAAAGCAGGAAACAGCTTTCCCAAGTTGATCTACATGGTGAGTTCCGTGTCAACCAGGGAAATATGAGCACTTTTCTCTAAAACACTGAAGCAAACAAATGCAGAAAACCTAATATTAAATACACAAATAAGATTATAAAGATGACCTTTATGGGTTATATTATACTTGTCAAACTAATAACTTTATGCATCTTTAAAAGGGATGGGGACACCCAGCCACCACCTCAAAGTTTTTAACCCAGAAGAAGGAAGAACAGGGACAAAAAAGGAACAGAGACTGAAGTAAGGGCCAACCAGGGACTGCCTACCTGGGGATCCATCATATTTGCAGACACCAAACCCAACACTGTTGTGGTCAAGAAGAGCTTGCCAACAGGAACCTGGTGTGGTGGTTCCTGAGGAAGTCTGCCAGCAACTGACCAATGAAGATATGGATCCTTGTAGCCAACCATGAGACAGAGCTCAGAGAACCTGGTTGTTGAGCTGGCAGAGGTCTGGAGGAGTAAAGGGGGCTTGCGACCCTATTTGAAGAGCAGCATAGACTGACCTGACCACCCTGTTCTTCCAGAGTCTAGACCATGAGTGTACCTGGAGGGATCCATGGCTTCAGATACATATGTAGCAGAGGATGACCTTGCCTGATAGCAACGGGTGGGAATGTCCCTGCATAGGGGGATGCTGGAGGGGTGGAGCAGGAAAGGGTAGGTGGAGGACTACCCTCATAGAGACGAAGGGGAAGGAGGAGAGGGAGGTTGTGGGATGTGGGGGTCTTGGAGCGGTAACCTGGAAGTGGGATATCATGATATGGGGTGTTTGTTCAGGGATTAACCAGGAAGTAGGATATCGTACAAGATGTAAACGAATGGAATGATTAATAATAAAAAAGTTGCTACACAGTACATTGGAATGATATGCTGTTTTGCCTCAACATTTGAATATTAATGTATTCAAAAACCTTTATCATAAATGTGATGACCAACCCACTTCTCTTTCTTTTCTCTTCCTCCATAGTTGAGGTCCATGTATGACCTTCCGTGTAAATTTTTTATTGCTCTGGAACCAATTACTATGGAAAATCAGTGCAAAACATTTGTATTGCAGGAAAACAGAATGACAGGCTAAGGGGCTCACAAAGTGTTGTACATTCAGGAAGTTACAGAACAGACTTGCTCTTTGATTTTAACAGCTTCTGAAGTCATCTGTGCCCCTTAGATATAGTCCTTTCTATCTTCTAAGCAGTGGGGTAAAGACCAGAGTCTTCCTTCTTGCTCCACTTTCATCTGCTCTCAGATTTGTTTCCCCTACTTCAAATAACCTCTGTGAATGCAGTGGAGACACTCAGAGTATCCAATTGTACCTCCGTGCTTGAAAGTCAGTTGATTGGCAAAACGAAATTCTAGCTGCAACATTTTATTCTTCTTTACAGATAAGGAAAAATACTCTCAGTTTCCATCAATTTGAATATCAACTTTATTAAGAGGTCATTCTTTTTTCTGTGTTTCACTCTTCTGGGTTTTTTGTTTCTTGTTTTTCTTTTTTCTTTTCTAATCACCTGATTCATTTTAAGGAATAAAAGTAAACATAGAGAGATCATTAAATATATTGCTCTCTATGTTCCCTTGTAGATTTTCTTTCAAAAAATAACATTTGGGTAATTAAGATGAAATGAGTGAATAAAAGATAATTCAGAGAACATGACTTACCTATGCAATAGATTGAGTCCAAAGTTAGGATCTATTCTGTTTCATCATTCAAAGGCGAAGTAAGAGTTCAGAGACTTTCTCTACTTCTCTGTAAAGAAAAGCTATCTAAGGACATGAACCTTCATTCCATACACTCTGAAAACCCAGGGATTTTAAATGTATATAGCTTCCTAAACAGATTTCACCAGGTGCAGTTTAGATGAAGTGTCTAAGATAGAGAAAGAAAAAAATAGAGAAGAAAATGGAGCATCTGCTTGAGTGGCTCAGAAAATGCATATTTCATTTCTATTCATTTTAATAAGAGAGAATTGACTGAAGAGCTTTTGCTCCAGGCCTCTGTCTGTGCTTCTGTGTTTTACAAGGTAGCTTTTCAAAGCACTGGTTTTTTTGGTTGCTGTTTATGTGTTTATTTCTAATGTTTTAACATTTACAAACCTGGCCAGTCCTGCTGGAATTTCCCCTTGGTTCTTCAGAGTTGCTCCTATGGGCTGCTGGGGACTAGCTCCAACTGTGTAATTTACCACGCAGGTTTATCGATCTCGTTCAGCTGTTTCTGGAACTCTATAGGTGTATAAGGCAGTCATGCAAAACAAGCAAGGAACAGGAGAACCAGGCGTGATTATCACAATGCCAGAGTGAAAAAGTGTTAAATAAAAGAAACCTTTGCTTGTAGCTTCTGAAAGCTTCTGAATGATTAATCTACGCCTTGCCCAACGGGGTTTAATGACTGAATTTACCAGCTGTAGATGTTTCAGCACAGTGGTAGGCACAAAGCAAGTGCTTAATAAGTCTTTGTTAGAGTGAATGCCATTGTGAAGATAGTATTTTTATCATTAGTTACCTGTCAATATTCTCCTCTCCTTACCTAGGACCCCCTCTGCCTTCCTGTTTCCCAGCATATGTCAACAAAGAGATTTACAAGTGAATGTAGCTCAGATGAACTGGGAACTGAAGTCCAACTGTGGTCCTGTGTGTTTTCATTACTATATTTTATTTCAACCTTGCTAGCAGCTGCTATTAAGATTACATGTGTCAGAGATATTGTTTTAAGAGAAATCATTAGAGACAGATGCAGAGGAGGGAAATTCTTTTTTTCCATCTTTATTAAATTGGGTATTTCTTATTTACATTTCAAATGTTATTCCCTTTCCTGGTTTCCAGACCAACATCCCCCTAAACCCTCCCCTTTCCCTTCAATGTGGGTGTTTCCCTCTCCATCTCTCCATTACTGCCCTCTCCACAACAATCCCGTTCACTGGTTCACTGGGGTTCCAACCTTGGCGGAGTCAAAGGCTTCCCCTTCCACTGGTGCCCCTACTAGGCTATTCATTGCTACCTATGAATTTGGAGCCCAGGGTCAGTCCATGTATAGTCTTTGGGTAGTGGCTTAGTCCCTGGAAGCTCTGGTTGGTTGACATTGTTGTTCATATGGGTTCTCAAGCCACTTCAGCTCTTTCAGTCCTTTCTCTGATTCCTTCAACGGGGGTCCCATTCTCAGTTCAGAGGTTTGTTGCTGGCACTGAACATGAACATGAAATGAAGGCTTCCAGGAGCTTATGGCATCTGCAAGTCATGATCTTACATGTGTTCTGGGACTACATGGTATCTCGTTGACGTAATAGATTACCAACTGCTACAGGGAGTAAAGTGAAGGGTCAAATGTCAAATCATGGCTAAGGGAGATTTGTTAGGGAAGGTGCAGAGATTACAAGTTGGCCTAGGATTTATTTTGCTGAAAATTCATACAATATATTATCATTATAGTTCCGACAATGTACTTCAAAACTCCCTCTAATCCATCCAACTTCATGCCCTCCCCATCTCTGTCTTAGATAAAGTCAATTAAAAAAACAAAACAAAACAAAAATAAAGTACAAGAAAGACATGCACATAAACACACACAAATACATACATATACACAAACTCACACGTACATAGCAAACCCCATACAGACACAAAATTAAAAAGTCATAATAAACAAGAAAATTACCAGGAATATAAAAAATGTCCCCAAAAATCAATGTGCGAAATGAATCTGTAAAAACACCACTGAGTTCACTTCATGTTGGACCAGGACTTCTTTTGAACTTAGCTGTGATGTGAGAAAATATGGCAATGAGGAACCCATGGTAATCCACTTCTCTCAAACAATATACACCAAGGATTATTGCTATCCTAAAGCTTTGTTTGGGTGTACCTATTTCATTTTATGTCTATTTTTGTCTTACCACATGTATGTATGTGCAGTCTGTTCCCGGCAGCCCTAAAGGTTGGAAGAAGGCAACAGATGCAGTGGAACTGGACTTTTGGATGGGTTTGTGCACTCTGGGTATGCTGGTCTCCCAACTCAGGTTTTGAGAGACAGCAATAAGTGCTTTCAACTGCTCAACTATCTATCTCTCAGGCCACAGTTAATTTATACTTTTAAGGCAAGAACACCAAAGAAATGCTGTATTGTGAGAAAACCAAATTGTCAGTAACACTGCTTGCTAGTGGTGGATTTCAGAAACCCAAACCATATTGTTTTACTAGTATATGAAACATGCACTCATGCACACGATTACCAACAGCTACACAAAAAAGTCAAATGTAGCAAATATTGACAATACCTTAAACTACTATTTATGCTTATTTAATCTGTAGACATTATTCAGTTCTGTATTATAATGGCAAATTTATATGAAAAAATTTATAAAATGAGGCTTCTAATACTTAGTATTTGTGTTTAAGTTATAAGAAACTCTTGTTTTAATTTATAAGGACTATACGTTAAATAAGATGAAATAATTTTTCCAGCTATGGTATAAATAAAACCAGGATTCAGATTTGATTATTATAGTTTCTGATCTAGATTCCAAGAAAATTTTAGTACATTTTATCCATAACAAAAGGATGACTTAGAAATTATGAGCTAAAGAAATTTGTGTAAGTGGATTGGCTATTGTGGTGGATTTATAGTGCTTTATTAAATAAAGAAAAGAAAAAAAAATGGACAGGTTCTCAGTTGGAGTGATTTGCCAACCCTCAAAGTAGTACCGTATTTCTGACTAACATTCAGTCTGAAGCATCATGCTTCACGTTCGATAGAGAATGACAAGTAAAGCCGGGCAGTATAGTATACTGGCATACGCTTCTATTCTCAGCACTCGGGAGTCAGAGACAGGCGGGGAATCCCAGACCCTGTAGATACATCTATAATACAACTCCTGCATGTAAGGCTCAGCAAATATGATAGAAGAGGATTCCCCGAAAAATTTAAGGGTCAACAGACCTGCAGGTATACTAGGTGTACTAGCAATGATGCAACCATATCCTAATTTAAAAATAATAAGAAATAGCAAGGAAATCCTTTGTGGTAGTTATTAATTGAAATTTTACTGAGGAAATTTTTTTTTACTAAAAAGGGCAGATTATAAGAACATAAACATGTTCCAAATCTGCTAGTAACTGTGGGAATTCATTCTACAGCAGTATTTTCTCTGAAAATTTTATCTTATGTGATTAATATTATGAAAAAGACATATTGATGTACCTTGTGTGTAAGAATATTTAAGATATAAAATATTTAAATATCAACTATTTTCTTGTTACTCCTAAATGTACCCAATATAAAATCAATTCCACTAAGATTCTATTTTTAAACGAGAGGGCGTAAGTGATCTGATTTGGGAAATGCTCCCCTCGGGTAGCCTTTAATTAGGGAGAATAGAAAGAGATGGAGAAGGAGAAAGAAGGGTTAAAAAAACAGGATTTTAAAGATAAATCATAGAGAAGCTCTGTATGTAGACTGTCTACATTTTTAAAAAAAATCTATAATACACATAAGTCTGTCTCAAGTATACATATAGAGTTTAACTGTAATCCTCTTATTTGGGTTGACAGTGCTCCCTTAACTAGCCAAATTCTAACTAGAACCACCATGCCAAGCATTGTTAAAGCCCTCTTTAAAGCTGTTGGTCAGGGTTGGGCAAGAGTCTCCCTACCTGTTAACTATTCAGCTTACAGCTGTTCCCCTAGGTTAGCCCCCATGGTAAAAGATATGTCCCCTTTGCTGACAATACAATGCGCTTCAGATGCAGAGCCCAGAGGCCCTTAAACTGGAACTGACCTAAATGCCTTCTTGAGGACTGGCTTTTAGTGACTGAGCGGATTCTGTGCACGCTTCTAAAAGAGGGACTACCTCATTTTACTTGAGAATTCTATACATGCATGCAATATATTTTGATTAAGTTCACATCTAATCCCTAGTTTACAGTTCATTCCACCAAATCTCTCTCCCAATTTTGTAATTCTCTCTCTCTCTCTCTCTCTCTCTCTCTCTCTCTCTCTCTCTGTCTCTCTCTCCTCTCTATTTCTCTCCCCCTCTTGCTCTATTTCTCCCTCCTCCTCCCCATTCTCTCATTCACTGAATCCAGTTGGTGCTATTATCATCTCCATGGGTATAGGTCACTGGCTGGAGAGTGGAAAATCTAGACTATGACACCAGTGTCTCACTTAGAGATAGAATCTGTACAGTCTCTTATTCTGTGCATGTTGACCAATAGTCATGAGTCTCCTTATTAAGTTTCATTCACTCTAAAAAGCAACTGTCTAACACAGGGTTGATTGTTGCACTAATGTATGGGTACAAAGGTAATAATTTAGAGAGAAATTTGACACTCTGTCCATTTAACAGGGTTCTAGTGCCAAATTCTCCCCTAGGACCTCCCCAACTAAGTTGTTCTTGGACTAATCAACAGTATGTGTTATAACTTCTGTTAAGAAGCAGCGTTTAAATCCAATGAGAAAGTATTGATTCACTATATGTTTCTTAGCAAATGTTCAATTTTATCTCCTCGTTAGAACACTTTAGGAAGCTGTTAGGTATGAAATGGATCCAAATTTCTGTCAGCATCTGGCATGTCTTTATTTGGAAGCACTCTTTGAGAGGTGAAAATATCAGTGCTGAGGGAAGTTATATCTAAAGATTCACATGTTATGAGCTCTACGTTTTCTTCTGGTTTTCTAGAAGTGGGGATGCAACACAGTCTTAGGTCTAACAAGAATACAAATGAGGTGTCCATAGTAGGGGTTTCTTTTTGTTCATTTGTTTTTATTTTGTTTCTTGTCTAAAGGAAACATTGGCATGACTTATTCATGGTTTACAACACAAACTTCCATTCCATCCAGGTGTGAAGAAGGGGTCTGATTTATATTAACTTGGTTTCCTTTATTTTTCAATTTAATTTTGACAATTTCAAAAATGCATACAATACAACATATTGTGACCACGTTGACTTTCTGTTACCCCTTTTCATCCTCTTCTTAATTCTTTGATTCTCAAGAACTGGTTCCCTCCTACCTCCATGGTTTATTATTTTGTGTCCATCTTGTAGGTAGCCATAGCTCCTGAGCGTTCTTGGATACATGTCCTATATTCCATATACAAGAGAGCATCTCTCAACACTCCTCCCCATCCCCAACACTTACATTTCTTTCCGGTCATTGCTGACACTCTCTGACACTTCGACGGGGAGACATAGTTTTGTATCCACAATAAATAACATTAACCAATTTTTCTTCTGTATAATGACTAAGGCACTTGTACAAATCAAAAATTAGCAACAAGTTTCTGAAATGTAGCATCCAAGTAACCCACAAACTATAAAACACCCTTTTGAATAATTGGCTCTAATTTTTCATGACATCTTTGTATGACACTTTATACTGTATTGTATCAGAATGGGAAATCTCAGCCAAATCTGGCCTTCTGCTTCTTTTAGAATAGTCAGCCAGATAGCATTGATTTTTTTCTTTGTAGTCGTAAATATTGAAAAATAACAATAGTAACATTTTATAGAGTGGAAACATCGGAATCTCAAAATGCTGTGTTCACAAATAAAATCTCCCTTGTCAATTTACTTTGTTCAATGACTATTTTCACGTCAAAGCTGCAGGGCTGGGTAACTGCAGCAGAGATGCATGGGTCACAGAACCAGAAATGTTTATATTTTGGCCCTTTGTGAAATGGTTTTGCCATGCGCTAGGTTAAAAAGGAACCAGTAAGAAATGATGAAGAATAGATCAGCTAATAGTGCCGATGTTACAGCAACCCAATGAGTTGTGCTCTAGAACATTTGTTTTTCTAAATCATTTTGTTTTATAAGTTTGGCTATACTTGCCAACAATTTTCAACTTTGCTTATTCTGTTATTTCATGCAATAAAATGCAACACACAAAGAGGCCAGTGTGCATCTTCATAATAGGTAGCTCTTACAGTCAGTTTTACTTTCACACTATTTTATTTTATTCTGAAAAATCAGAATATAAATACGATGATATAGAAAGAACCTTAGTCGAAATGACAACTTGAGTGAAAGGAAGATTGTACCTTCCTGGCATGAGGAATCATGGCTTTAGTGCTGGTTTTCTAGTAACTAGCCCTCATCCGTAGAACTAACAAATACTTCTGGATTCTTAATCCCTCACATGAACATACAAACAACAGTGTCAAAATATATATCCACACACCAGTCAAGAGATAGCTATTTTACTTTCCCCAAAGAAGCTTGGTAATTAACGAATACACATGTCTCAACATGAGTCTTTTGAGAATCCTTTCATCTATTGACATGAAAGAAAGACAGGCATTTTGAAGTATGGAGGAATGTTGAGATTTCAGTATATGAAGGCACCCCTAAAAAGTTTACAGACCTGATAAAAGTTTGTTTGAGATTTCTGCCAAGTACCCTACCACTAATGCTCTATAGAATCTTAGGTATGTTTGTTCAGTAGCACTGACACAGGCTGAGAATGTTTGCAGATTCATGAAGCATGTGTTCATTTTGCAGGATAAGGTCTCCCAGCAGTAGACAGCTCTGCTTTTAATATAGAATGCAGCACTCCTCCTACGCCAAGAGCCTCCTCATGACTCTTTCAGTGCTTTATGACTGACAAAGAGTCATTAGAATCGGTTTGATGGACATAACTAAGTGAATTGGAAAAAATAAAAAAAAAGCCTTTCAGCCCATTCAGAAATAATTGATGTGACGGAGACAGCTGTATGTGAGTTCCAGATAAGGAGACAATTTATGAAGAAACTACTGAAGCTAAAAGGGAAGGTGCAGATTTAGAGTTCCCAATAAAGTTGTCTGTTAGACACTGCACTATTCAATAAGGAAAAGATTGAACCTGAGCTACTTTCTAATAGATGGCATCCTTAGGGGCCCATCCTCTTGCAGATAAAATTCCCATAAAGATATTGACACTGGTTATAAAAAATGGACGCTAATGCCAAACTACCTTCACTCCTAACCCAGTGTCGTGTTTACTCTTTCCCTCTGAGGACTGTGTAAAACACAGGGCTTACTGAACTTGAATTTCCACTTTATTTTCCTCAAATTGATCTCTACTTTAACAAAGAAATATACATTTTTATTCTGTAGGTTGTAACTTCAAAGAATTTGGCAAAGAATTGAGACAAAAAGAATTTACAAGCATTGTCTTATGAAACATCGTAAATGCTTTTCAGGTATTATGGATAATTTAAAACGGATCGAGCAATTTAGAATGTATAAAGTTAAGTTATTGTGTATGTGTTTTAAAATATTCATTTGTTTCTTCAAAACTATACTTTCAATTTCACCTGGATATCTTATACTTTTTCAATGATTACGGTCTGTGGTTGTCCTTTTAAGTTCACGGAATTAATTGTTTCTGTAAATGATGACTGTGGTCATACATTGCTGCCCTCGAATTGCTCTTCCCAAGCAAGGAGGGAGTGGAGAAAGAGGCTGCCTTCTCCAGGTCCACAACAACAGAAAAACAAGGCAGGCAGAGCTGCCTTTATGTGATACTAGAACACAGTGAATGAATGAATGAAAAAGACTGCAGCAGGCTGGGTACCAGCCTATAGAAACTTTTAAAGCAATGCTAATGATGTTCAGTCACATGGGAGTTGAAGAGAAGCATCATTACACTCCGTGTCTCACCTGGAGTTTGAGTGTATTTGTGGCAATATCTCTACTACTGTGGTTAGACTACCATCTTGTCCTCAAGTATAAGCATCTAGTGTGTAATGTTGGAGCCTCAAAGTAACTGACAAATGCCTTTATAAATTTACTGACCACCAACATGTTTGTGCTTAATGAAGGATGTGATCACAGTAGCTCTTGAAATATGGGGTTGTTATATGCACATTATTAGTTCTTCAGTAATTTGCGGTCTTCAACATTAATTAGGCCTAGTATTTTATGTGAACGTTAGAACTTCTACCTATAATGTTTGGGAATTACTTAGCTTCCTCTATATTTTCCTTAAGAAGAAGGAGAAGAGAAAAGACCTAAGCTAAAATGATGAGAGATAACTCTGGTTATTTAGCAGTGGCCTGAGGTATTATGCCTTTTATAGGATGTATCTCTGAGGGAGCTTAAGGCTCTTTTTATAAGCTATCTCATTAATTCTTCCAGAATTAAGAGAAAGATATTATTATCTCTATTTTACAGACCCTGGGCCTCAGGCATAAGAACCAAAGGTCAGCTAACTTGGCCAAGGTAACAAAGAAAATCTATAGGGAATTTTGAAATATTTACTTTTCTCTTTCTTTCAGTTATTTTTAATGTATAATATGCATACGTTTTCTTGTTTAAAATGTATACACCCTTTTAAAGGCATCCATGCAAGAATTTTCTTTTGCTTTTGTGTTTATTTTGAAAATAATCCTCTGTTTTGCTTAATTTAGTGCTCACTGAGCTCTTTGATTCTCTTTGCAACTTTGGTTGAACAGCTAGCTGTGCTACCATGTTACATATTCCCCTTAAAATGAACACTTTTCTATGACATTGAAGAACAATAACAAGAATCAGTAAATGCATCTCTAAACAAACCATTTTTCTTTTAATTTGTACAGTTGCTTGTTTTTATATATTTAAAAATTACTGTTAAGTGCCTTCATTATTTTCCATTTCTCCCTGTTCCCTACAATCCAGATTATCCAAAAGATAATCACAGTAACTTGTGTGTAGAGGAACTTTTTTTAAACTTCTGCCTTAGAGTTTCGAAGATGCTCAGTCTTTTCTACTCAACTCCTTTTTAAAATCATATCTCTTTGACCCCATTAGGTAATTTTGAATTGATTTTAAACTCTGTCTTACATCATAGACACTTCAGTCTAATAAATTGTAAGACCTGTTTGCATTTCCAAGCAGGTTAAATAGAATTTTCTTCTGTTGGTAGCTTCATTATACACATGCCATTGAGCTTCTTCACTGGACATAATTTTTAAAGCCCTGAAAGATATTGCATACAAAATGAATGCAAGTATAGCGACTCGATGGATATCATAATATATTAATGACTACTTCTATTCAGCTACTCAAACCCCAGATCCATTGCCATCACTGGTAGCTCTTTTTAGCTTTTCCTTAGGGTAATGTCTCTCATATCCCAAAGTATATGAGTTTGAATGCCTTCAGTTCCATGTTCCTGTGTCCCGGGAAAGAACTGCACATGCTATAACTGATTCTAAAATCAGTAGACACTGTGGGGAGTCTGTTGGTTTCTAGAGCAGATTACCCTCAACACTGATTTATTTAGTTTATGTTGTGGTGGCTACTGGCATTTCATTATTTATAAATTTTCTAAAGAATTCAACATTGGGTGTAACTCAGGAGTCCTCACTCTATTTTACTTTGTATCATTAGTAGTGAAACAGTACAGCAACACACACAATACTGTTTCTGTCAGGAAGTTGACATACTGTCTACCTTGCTGATTTAGTCTGTCTTTAAATCTGGAGGTACCACAGTTTTGTATTGTAATACTTGTTGTAAAACATAACAGTCTTCACTTGATTCAGCCTGAAGATGGATGGGATATAAATCTCCCTCTCCCTCTCCCTCTCTCTCTCCTTCTCCCTTTCTCTTTCCCTCTTCCTCTCTCTCCCCGTCTGTCTCCCCTCTTCCCTCCCCTTTTCCTCTCCCTCTTTCTCTTTCTATCCCCTTCCAACATTCTCCCCATATATCTCTCTTTCTCCCCTTCCTTCTAGCTCTTTCTGTATTGGCATAAACACTAACTTAATATTTGTGGCATACTATTAGAGTGAGTTTTAGCCTATGTATCTATACTTAAGTGAAGTTCTTATCCCCTTAACCCCTCTGGAAAATATCCAAGAAAAATTAAGTTTAAAAAAAGTTCTTATATAACTTTGTTTTCTTTACCAGCTTAAATGCATCACAGAAGTAGTTTTTATATTTAAAGTAGAAACAACATACAACATATAGTGATATATATTGATATTCCAGAATTCTAAGTTTTGGATCAGATGATTGGTGTGTGTGTGTTTTTGCTCACTATATATTTTTTTGTTTTTGTTTTTGTTTTTGTTTTGTTTTTCATTGTTTTTATTTGTTTGTTTTTGTTTTGTTTTAGTGTAGAATAGAGTTTATTCAGGGCATAGGAGGGAGTTAGGAGGGCAGTAGGGCAGAGCAGGAGAGAGAGAGTAGAGAAGGAAAGTAGTAGAGGAATAGAGGGGTAGAGGCTGGCCATGGGGAGAGAAGGGACAAAGCGGGGAAGAGCAAGAGAACAGAGGGAACAAGAACAAGAGCTCAATTTGAGTTCTAGTGTGATAAATATTTGCATTTAGAGATTGTACTAAGTTAAACAACTTTCATATAAAAAGAAACTGATGAATTGAGTGCTTTTTTAAAAGTACTTAGTATTTGAAAATTCTAATGCTCTTCTAAAATAAGTTATGGAGATCAAAATATTCACAGTCAGAATGGGGTAGAGGATCCAGAAAATGAAATGCTCGGTTCATGACAATCCTTAGCTAGCACATTGTGCAACTATCTCTTTTATCTCCGCACTTTTTCATTAGAAGTATAGAGGTTCTCCCTGCTATTGTAGCATTGCATTGGGGAAAAGAAATAACTCCCCACAGATCTTCGACTTGCTACCTTCACCCAAATATTACTTTTTTATAACAAAATGAAGCAACATTTTTTAAAATTATTTCACACTTTTCTGTATTAATAGAGTGTATGTCTTTCTGTGTTTTAAACTCTTGCTTTGGTAGTTGAAACTGATCCTAAAAGATATGAAACTCATTAAAGTAGAATTAAGAATAACCTTTAACTTTTCTTCTACTTTCTTTCTAGAATGATAAATACTATTAACCCCTTGCATGGCCTTTGTAATCTCTCCCTTAATCTTTTTTTTTTAACAATAGTTCCTTAGTCTTTAATGTTCAGGAAATATTTTCTTCACCCAGAAATCAAATGCATAAAATAGCAAGCAAACTCTTGAAATTATTATGTTCTATTTTTCCTGTAACATTTAAAGATATTTGATAAATATATTTACTTGCTAATTATAATATGACTTCAATATTATTAAAGCACTTAAAATTTGGTATATTTCTAAACATATGCATATACATTGTTTAAAAACTGTTCCCATATAATATCTTGATCATGATTATTTTCCCTTAAAATTTCACTGCTCAGTAGTGTCTGCTGAAGAGAGAAGGGTAGCTTTTACAAAACTGTAGTAATGACATTTTCAAAGGGAGAGCAAATTCCTCAGGCAATTCCAGATACTTTTTGGCTACCTGATAGTAGTAAGTGGGAGGAAATATAAACAGAAATGAAAGTGAGATAAACAAAACGGATTCCTTAGTGCAAATCTAACAATCATAAAAAAACATTAAAAATGTGAGAGTTCTTTGTAAAGGCCACATCTGTAGGATGTATTGATAGTGAGTTTGGTACCATGATGTATGTAGTGCTCACGGTGAAAATGTGACTATTTTTCCATACTGCCTGCCCAATTCCATGAAATATTATAACCCCTGTAATGGTATTAAATGTCCACCAATGTTTAGAGCTTGAACTAGGATGAAAAATATTTCGCATACTCTGTATGTTTTCATTAAGCTCACAAAAAAGAATGATATAGTAGCAGAAATATCAGCAATTTGCAGGTTTTATAGTAAATCTTTTTTTATAACTAGAATAAGGGAGACATTTTTGGAAGCATATATTAGTCTTCAACAAAGCCAATTCATAAATTATGGGTAAATGCCACAATTCTTAACTTTCTCATTATTAACCTATGGTGTGCAGGTAATCCTTATAACTCTACAGTCCTATTGGACATGGTTATTATTAGTAATTTTGTACCATGAGCTTTCGAGCTATAATCATTCAGAAAAACTTCTTAAATTTATACTATGTTTTGTTAGCTGGAAATTTATATTGCATATTGGAATGAAGAATGTGGATTAAAAGTATAATAATTATGTACATTTGTGTCATTTTGAAATTCATGAGGGGTTTATGTATGAAATATTATTAAAAATTTCAGACAGCTACAAAACAGTTATATATTGTCACATAACCAATGCTAGATATCATTAATGTTTCAGTTTGCCCTCTGAATGATACAGAATTAGGTTGTTCCCGTAATAAACTAGAATTTATTTTAATTTTATTATGTTGTAATTGTATTATTTGTACTTGTTGGTTCTAGCTGGAACTTCTTTAGGTCTTGCAATAAACAAAATAAACATTGTACTTGGCTTTACTGTGTTTGAATGAACTACAAGTATGGTAACTAGACTTAGTTAAGTCTTTTAACTTATTTTCCATTCGTGCTTTAAAGAAAGTTCTACAGATCACCTTACTATGAGCCTTATAACTTTAAATAGATACTTCATAGCATGAAAGTAATAAATACTTTATTATTTCTTAATACCACATACCTATTCTCCTTTGTAGACTGCACTGTTTATAGCTGAATTTTAAAAAACATGGTATTAAAAGACTGTACGACATGGACTTGATTTGAATGTTGTTATGTCATTTGTGGTATTGAGATGACATTTTTTTAAACAATGGATCAGATTAGTATTTTAGTTCCTCCCAGAATTACTTGTCATTGTTTTTTAATAAATCCATTTGTGGAAAACATAAAGATTACTGAATAGAAAAATATATAAAACTAGTGCATTTAATTTCAATGCATTTGTGGGTAAAATATTATTCTTTTACATTTGTTTCATAAAAGAAGATTTTGTTTTCAATAAAGTTTAAACTCTAGGCTTGTCTCAGGTAATATATATATATATATATATTTATGCAAATGTATTTCAACCTGTTTAATCATTTTGTATTGAATCAGTGTCTGTAGATTTTTAAGTATGTATTTAATGTATTTTATGAAATAAGATCATTTACCATCTTCTGTCTTAGTGACATTCAGAATCTTTTCTTTTACAGCCGTTTCGTAGAGTGACGTTTTCTGTTGTGAGTCAGCCTCAGGACCCACATCAGGGGTCACTGCAGAGTTGCTATGACAGCGGGCTGGAGGAGTCAGAAACACCAAGCAGTAAGAGTTCATCAGGGCCAAGACTGGGTGCCCTTCCACTCCCAGAGGACAACTATGAGAGGACCACGCCGGATGGCAGTGTTGGTGAGGCAGAGCATATGGAAAATGGTAGGGGCAAACACAGCATCCACACACATAATCACGCTAGTGAGCCCAAATAATTAGGCCTGTGAAAAAGTTAGTCTAAAATAAAAACAGAATAGATTACACCAAAACTGTTTTAAAATACTAAACACTCGGTAAAATACAGAACTTTACAAATAAAGAAACATAATTCTATAGAGAAAATTCATAAAATTACACCATCATTTAAAATAGTGCATCAGAAATAAGTGCACCTAGATATAAAGGGGAGCAGTTTCTACTAAGAAAATGCTAACTCAGTGGACAATTGCAAAATCACAGCCACCAAGGGAGGTCTTGTTTGAGTGTTTTCTTCTATTCATTTTTGTTATGCAACTATTTCTTCAATTAACACAAACCAACCTAAGTGAAAGTAAATACCATGAACACACTTTGCTTAAGTTGTTCCAGCGTTGAATGTTCAGTAACGCATTTCCAACCCTTCGCTTTGAATGCCAGGTGAAACGGATCAGGAACTAGCAATAGTGTCTTGCTCTCACTAACACGCATTAAATGCCATTACAACTCCTCGCTCAGTAAAGTATATGCTTTACCCCGATTTTTGCAAGAGAAACGGAAAAACAAACTATAATTTTCCTTTTTCTTACCTCATTGTAAATCTATTCTCATAATTGTCACAATTGGCCTTCTCTGCCTTTTGTATATCATAAAATTATGTTGCAAATAGTACACGTAAATGCTTCACATTTGCTCATGCACCCAAAGACAACTGTGTTATTTATTTTCTAGATTTTGAGTACTCCATAAACACTTGAGCAATGTGTTTATTTCAAAGAGTAGAGTGGCAAATCTTTTCCTAACTTTATTATTATTTCTAACATGAAAGAGATACAGTTATATATCAAGAAAAGCATGAGAATTTCATATGGATTTATATCATTCACCACCTCAATCCCCTTATGAAAAAGAACCTTTTTCTTGTTTTATACCAGTTTCTTCAATGGTGGTATGTATAGTAATTATATTAAAGGCAGTATATTAATTCAAAGAAAACACCCTTTTGATTTAGTACCTGTGAATATTAAAGTCCAGTAATACATAAATCAAAAAGTGACCCCAAGTGAAGTATTCTTCATTAAATCACACTGAGTAATTACCTTTCTAAGTATTGATCTTTATTAAGTATGACAGCAGGGCCTGTTGATTGATGTACCTCTTGATCAATTCTCTAGACTTTAAATGGCATTTTGCCTCATGGCTATAAGGCTTGCTTATCTGTGTGTATGGTGGTGTGTGGTAATGTGGCAGGGACTTTGACATGATCTTTAAAAAAACATTTTGTCAATAATTTTATTAAATGAGTGTAAAATTTTGCTGTGAATTAAAATGCAGCTGAGTACATATTTAAGGCAAGTGGCAAGTGTATTTAAAGTTCTTTGGGAAAAATGAATGTATATATATTCATGTGAATATATATATGAATAATCCTTAGTGAGACAGGGGTCATTGCATTTGACGCTTCTATTTTATATGAAGTTATCTTTCGATAATAGTATAATTTTACTTGTTTTTAAAAGTATTTTCTTTTCTCTAAATAAAGAGGATGTTGTATCAACAATTTTTTATGTCAGTGGTTTTATAATCCTGGCATTTTAGTTTATTATTATTATTATTATTATTATTATTATTATTATTATTGTTATTATTTTACTTTAAAGATGGTGTGCATTTTAGATATAATCAGGAAATGCTGCCTAATTAAAGTATAATTGCATTTGGAAAGCTCACAGAGGGCAATTTTCAGGAAACATGAATGTCATGGAGAAAACAGAGGAATATATAAATAGAGTAGAACGTTCACTGAAAAATATTTGCTAAATAAATTCCAGTCCTTTTCCATAACCACATAGTAAATTCTATAAACAGAAAAGGCATAGTATCACCACCAATTTTTCTACATATGACTGACACTTGAAAACAGGATATATATAAATGCTTTGTCATCTGTTGCCTGTGATCTATTTTGTCCCTGATTTATGAATAATTACAGATGAGATAGGATACACTCTGAACAATCTAGTCACAACAGTTGACATTTGAGTAACAGTTCTGTTTGGATCTAAGTCTGATAAATTCTCATGTACTTATGAAGTATAACCGTATTGCTTGAGTTCTGGTAATTTTATCTTCAGTACTAATGGGCCATTCTTGTATAAATAGAATTGGAACTGAAACTGGTCAAGTATTCATTTGCCATATTTAATTGGAATTCAGGTAATCTGCAGTTTTTTTGGTTGGTTAGCTTTTAATCAGAATTTATTTCGATTTTCATTTGGATTCTCTATAAAAATATCATTTTACATGCTGTCCTAGTTCCTAATTATTATCTTTTCAAATATTTTCTTTCAGTTTAACCTGTATGAAAATGTGCACACATCACTAAGAGTCTCGGATTAAGTCTCATTGGAAAGTTTAGAAGATAATTTGCAGCACAGTAGCATATAATGTTCCTATGTCATATCACAAAAGAAACAAATTAGAGTTTCTAGTAAGATGGCAAAGACACCTTCCCAAGAAGTCACTGAAACTGAAAACTGAAACAAAATGCATTAAAATATATTTATAGTTTACTAAAAATTTTATTGTTCTTTTGTAATTTATTATAAAAATAATTTCATTAATAAGGTACATGGGTTGTTTTTCTGTTTAGTTAGCTTTACATAGTCCGACTTCAGGGAAAAATAATACATTGTAAAAGTGCACATAATTTACTGTGACCTGATTAGCATAGAGAGTCAGTATTTTGAAGTTCTGGTGAATCTCTAAAAAGTTGAACAGCACTTATGCCGCTTAAGATATTTTAGGAAAAGTATATACTTATCCATGCCAATGATCACTAATACATTACTTTTGTTTTAATTACCATCCACATTATGACTTAATGTTGATGGTTTTATAGGTTAAACATGAGGTAACTGGTTATTTGATGATATATTAAATTTTAATGGAATAATATTTTAAAATATAGAGTTCATATTAAAAAATTATAATAAAATGTTGGATGATAAAATATTTAAAGCCTGTATGTAGGAATTGATAATTCAAGTAAAGAAGAAATATAAAGCACAAAAGCATCATTACTTCAATGACAAATATAGACTATATCTATCTTTCTCTTTCTTGATAGGAAACTAAACTTCAGAATTTCTCTTGGAATGGTATTTTACTTTCACTAGGGCTATTGTATTTATCTTGGTTCCCACCTTGAAGCTCTGGTCTATTTATTCTTTTAAAAGTCCCACTCTGAGTCAACTTTGCAAAGCCTGTTTGCCTTTTCTACACATGCCTTTAATATATCTGGCATATCACAAGCTCAGATACAGAAAACACTCTACTTAGTTTCTGATCAAACATTGTCATCAGAGGTGAGCAGTCCACATAACTCTTCTGAGTTTGTGACTGATTATCTTCATGGCAGTGAAATAAGCTATCTTCCAAATATCCCTGCAGTCCAACAACCTATGATTCTGCCTTTACATCTGATCATGTGATCCTTCTTTCATCTTTTAGTCTACATTGTTTCATATATAAAATATCTATATGTACATATGTATACACTCATTATATATGAATATATATATAGATAGATAGAGAGAGAGAGAGGGGGGCAAAAAAGAAGGGAGAGAGAGAAAGAGGGAGGAAGAGAAAAGACATCTCCTTGTGAGATGTATAGTAAACTTTATGTGTATTAATGTGGCCAAGACACTAGTAATTCTAAGGCCTGCCTACCAACCCACATAACATCTATGCATCCTAATAGTAGATAATGCATTTATCACATTAATCATAAGAGGGCTGAGTCAGAGCTAGGATCTCTGATCAGATGGGTGGATATGTTACCATTAAGCAGGCCAGTGTGGGAGACGGTTTCGGGACCTCCTTCAAACCACACTGCAAGAGATGTATTTCACCCTGGCCTCAGTGCCCTTCTCATGTGTTAGGTGTTACTCCACAGTAAAGGATGTGTTGCTGCTTCTTGCTTGACATGTAACTGGGTCAGACTAAGAATGGACAAAGGAAGAGAATGGTACGTGTATTTTTCCTAGGTAAACTTTTATAATGGACCACTAGACTGGTTTTAAAATTAAACAAGTTGAAATATTTGATTCTTCTAAGTCCTTGATAAACCTCATGAATTTACTTTCCAGATATTTAAAAAATATTTAACTTTTTTGCAGTTAAATTTTGAATCCCATTTCTAAATTTTAACATAAAGTTTGGCTCCATTATTTTATTTGTATCTTATGTCTTGTCTATCTTTTTATTACACATGCTTTTAGTAGAATTTAGAATTCTTTAATACTGGAAGTCAAAATATGATACAGTGCATTGTGAACCAACTTTCTCTTTGGCATTACGTTTCCATATTACATTCAGAAGAACTTAAGCAGTCATTAGGAGAATGCTTTCCAATGGCCAATCACTTAGAGAGCAAAGATCAAGCAGGGTTTTTTGTGGAATCAAGCATCCTCTTCTCCAATACCCATCTCTAATGACAGTCCTAATGCATTCTTTTGTAGTTGATGTCAGCCTATGATGTTTTCATTTACACCCAGCTATGTTGCAAAACCTTCTCATGTGTCCCAAGATCTTTATATAGGGTGTGATTAGCTGAACCTTAAAACTCAAAATAAATACCTCTAGTTATTTTCTATAGGAACAGACTGTCGTCCTTGCTAAGGACTTACTCTCACAGTTCTGCATGTCTCCTTGTCAAGTCAGTCACTAGTATCTCACTGAGGCTAGGTTTTCTACCTTTTTAGCAATATATGATATGGATCTCTACCTCCCAAATGTCCTCAAAAAATTTGTAGGCCACCACTGTGAGACAGCCTTGGTCTTCCCTGTCCCTAACGATTAAACAGAGGATAGTGATTACACATGCTGTCAGGTCTCCACCAATCAAGATGTGTGCTGCAGCTCCTCTGGAGCCTATCAGTAAGAGAAGCAGTACAGGTTAAATAGTCTCAGATGATCCTGTCCTAGACGACAATTAGCCACCACTGTGGAGAGATTCGGGTCTCAAAGACTAATAGCATCAGTTAGAAATCCACTTTTGTTTCTTTCTAAGAGTGTAATTTACTTAACACTATGATCAGCACCTGTTTCTTCTATCACATACCTCATCTTCATGGAATAAAACAATTTTGATGAAATTAGAATAATTTATAAATAAATATGACTTATTCAATGTGGTGATCAGTAAACCTTTGTTATTAATTTTAGGGAGATTTGATGTAATTTAATATCTAAAGTTTTCATTAAATGTTTAGTCTTACAAAGACACAATGATCTTAATGTATTCCCACCATGAATAGTAGGTACTGAGTTTTCTTCTTGGTGAGATGTCAGGGGGATGAACCAGGCCGCAGAGCAAGGGCACATCAGGATTGGCAGAAAGCTTTCTGTCTTCTGACATCAAATCTATCTGAAATTTACACTTCCAGTTTACCTCGTTTATTGCAGGTAATTTTTATTTTTATAAGCCAAGCATTTCCTCCTTCAGTAAAGCTCTACTTGGGCAGTGTCAAAATTATATATATATATATATATATATATATATATATATATATATATATATATGTGTGTGTGTGTGTGTGTGTGTGTGTGTGTGTATACATATGTATGTGTGTATGTATATGTACATGTATATGTATATATCTCCTTTTAAAAAAGATTTTTCAGTTTATATTCAGTTTTTTCAGTTGAGTCCATTATTTGTACTGTATATATTTTCCTTTGAGTGACTGGAAAATACTCTCACTTACAGAGAAAATGAATGGGGTGTTCAATTAATATGCATGCCCATCTCCCAGTCCTTCCTTTTCTAATCTCACCATTAATAATTAATACTGATAAAAATACATTGCTGTGTTACCCTTTTGATTATAATTTTGTCCTTTAAAGCTACAGCACTCTGCTGCTCTTATGACATTTAAAAAGACAACGGGTTCTCGTCTAACCTCCAGGTAACTTTGGAGGTCTGTTAGAGGGTTTGTTTCCATCAAAAATGCAAGGCATGGCACTTCTGGGTAATTTTGCCCTTAATTGAAAATACATTGGCTGTTTAGCTCCTTAGTTATTTTAAAGGTTGATTATAATGTTTCCTGCCTGACACACACACAGGCACATTCTCTCTCTCTCTCTCTCTCTCTCTCTCTCTCTCTCTCTCTCTCTCTCTCTCTCTCCTCTCCTCAGATATTTTTACACAGAAAATGTATGAAAATATGATGCAGGTGAGATATGAAGATAATCTTAAGAGCCTTCTTAGACACACACACACACACACACACACACACACACAGTGTAACTGGTCTTTGAAAGTGTGCTAGCCAGCCTACCCTCTGCATAATAGTTCACTTACTGAGAAACTATTAGTTTCAATATTTCTCTAGTAGAGAAAACCTTGTCTCTCTTTCTTTTCTTTCTTTATTGAGTATTTTTTATTTAGATTTCGATTGTTATTCCCCTTTCCGGTTTCCGGGCCAACATCCCCCTAACCTCCCCCTCCCCTTCTATACAGGCTTCCCCTCCCCATCCTCCCCCCATTACCACCCTCCCCCCATTACCACCCTCCCCCCAACAATCACGTTCACTGGAAAACCTTGTCTCTTGCAGTTTTCTTTCTTTCTTTTTTCTTTCTTTCTTTCTTTTGTAAGCAAAGCATTTTCTCCTTGAGTAAAGCCTTGTAGAACAGTATCGCCTATAACCCTTATTTCATGATTATATGGAAACAAAGCTATGGTTATTCATTTGACTGAATAAACAAGCATTGAAATTGAAATATGACTAAGGCTTTGTGAAGAAGCTTGAGTAAATGAAAAAGAATCCCTGCATTCACAATGCTGCTCTTTCAGTCAGGAGATGTAGCCTTGGTTGTAGTGAACTAGATATGATGCAGAGAGGAGAAAACACACTGAGGAAGTTCTGACTGATGTAAGAAATAAAGAAGGGATAGGGAAAATGTATCAATAAATGTGTTTCTATTCCATGAATAAAGATACAGGCTGGAAGAAGGCCTAGGCGTATTGTTTACCTCCTATTCTCTTCACCTGCATTCAATACAGTTTAAATACAATTAATGCACTGGTTCTGAAGCTTCATTATTAAACAGAGAAATTTGAATCATTCATGTTATATCAAGTTACTGTTCATAACAGTAACTTGTATCTGTGTGCATACATCTGAAATGTATATGTACATATGTGGGCACTCATGTGGACACAAGAAGTTCCTGTTTGGATTCTCCTTCAATTGTAGTCAGCTTTCCTTTGTGAGGCAATCTCTCACTGAATCTAGAGCTCATAGATCCTACTACTGTGAGTGGCCCTTGAGCTCTAAGCATCTTGTCTCTCAGAGACTACACTAGGATTACAGGTACAGTGCTGGCCTTACTCTTTTACAAGGACACTGGAGATAACTTAGAATGAAGTGATCAACTTCTCAGGTCTCAGTCTGTCTGTCTGTCTCTGTGTCTCTGTCTGTCTGTCTCTGTCTGTCTGTCTGCTCTCTCTCTCTCTCTCTCTCTCACACACACACACACACACATACACACACACACACACACATTCTTGTCTCACTATGAAGCACTAACTGCCCTGAAAGTTGGAACTTAGATCAAGCCAGCTATTACTCCACAGAGATTTATAGGCCCCTTCATCCCAAAATTTGGGAATAAATTAATATATTTTGTTTAAAATCTGCATTACACACACACACACACACACAGAGAGAGAGAGAGAGAGAGAGAGAGAGAGAGAGAGAGAGAGAGAGAATCTTTAGGGCTAAGTAGAGTCATTGAAAATTTTAGGAGTTAATATTGACATAATTGGCAGTGGAAACCAGATTCAGACCTACACTATAAAACAAATTAATTGTATGTCCATGCTCTCTCCTTGCATATAAAAATGGCCAATACTAAGTATGTTTATTCTACCAATAATGCCTTTTAAATTTAATAAGAACCTGTTAAGAGTGTTTTTATGTCATTCCTATGTTCAGAAGACCAATTCTGTTTCCCTGACTAAGAGCATAAGTGGATTATATTATAATAGATTGGATATGCCTATTTTCTTTAGGCTAAAAAAACCCACAATTTACTTCATTCTTTGTTTCTGGGAAATTATTTTTATATGTGACATATTCCATTGTTATCTACAATTGGGAGAGTTTGTTTTCTTTCTTTTAAATTCTTGATTTGGTTAAATGTTGCCGCATTCTTGCAGGCAGAGTTTTAATATTGTGTCTTATTATCTCGTTTCCATTTCTATTACTCTCAAGAAAATATGATGAACTTTCTATCAAACATGCAAGACAATGCAGATTTGAATGCCTCCTCCAAACAACCTTTACTGTTTATATGTAGCAAGGTCAAAGAAATGACCTTTCACCCTATATGTGTACAAATGAAAACTGTGTCAAGGCTGAAAATGTTTCAGAAGTAAACATATAAAATCTGCCACAAGCTGTTTCAAAGTCTTCTTTCATACAGTTTCTTATTTTTAAACATGTCCTTCCTTCTTTTATTTTAATATCTGCTGTAAAATGATCACCGCCTACTTCAGTGAGATCCCTGGAAAACAGGACACGATCTACAACATGCACATTGCTCTGAGATTGCGGGACTATGAGCTACATTTTCTTCTCCTGAATTGCATGTATTGTTTCTCTTATATCCCAGGCCATATGTCACTACACCCAAACCCCCAGAGAAAGGTCATATATAGTTATAGTGGAAACTCTATACAAATCCAGAATTTGGAATATTAGGAGAATTCAGAGCTAAATGCAACCATTGATTTTTGAATAAAGCTTTAGTCTATTAAATTCCAATTCAAGAGCCAAACGTGAATGTTCTGTGTTTTCTAAATCCTTAAATATTGCAGTATAGAATTTTGTGGAAATAATAAAATGTGTAAAAGTAATAAAGAATAGAAAATGTTATAAGTAAATTAGAATGGATGACATATCAGGGGAATACATGTATATGTATTGTGAGGAAGAAATTTTTAGGCAGCTTGGTGCAGATTGTATTTTATGTTTATTTTTAAGACATATTTGTCATAGTTTGTCATAGTTTTCACTTGAACACTTATGCTATAAAAGGTAATTTTTTCTTGAGACTGTTGCATATTAACAGTAAAAGTCTGTTTGGAGGAGACACTTATATTACATGTATTCTCTTATACTTTTAATAGAATGTTAACATACACATATGTATATGTATATATATATAATATATGTATGTACATATGTTATATAAATGAGTCTAATATTTGATAAGCAGAAATACAGAGTTTTAGGCAATAGTGAGTGATACTAAAATAGCAATGAGGAGGACAGGATACTTAGTTACAGACCAACCAGGAGGTACATATTGCTGATATTGAGTCAGTTGACCTTAGATGACTGCAACAACTGGAATCAAGAAGTATAGCGTAAGTACATATTTGAGAAATTCTAAGATGATGTTATCAAAGGCAACCCACTGAGTGTATCCTTTTTATCCATATTAATGAACTGATGTCAAGACTTCTCAATTCATGCTCTCACTTCAAGCTATTTTTTAAAGGAAATTTTCATCAGAGTCTGAAACTTCTAACAAATTACTTTTGCTGTCTTTCCTTGAATGCTATGATTTCTTTTTCACCGAAACCAGTTTTGGTCCTCTCTGAGGACTTTTATACTATTTTTTTGTTTTGTTGTGCTTAAAATGTGCCCCTTTCACAGAGTTGGAACTAAAAGAATATTTGAATTATTACATTTGTGGGTGATCATATCACTACTATGGTTGTCACCGAAGCATTTGGTATTGGGATTCAAATATCCTTGATACTACAATAGTGAATAGTGCGATCAGATTAGCACAAAACAAGTAGATGTGCTTTAGAACAGAAAACCATGAAACTGGAAATGGATAGGGAAATACATTTGAACTGTGTAGCACAAAGATCGTCTGAGAGTGTCACATCTCATACATAAGACCACAAGGGCGCAATGTCAATGAGTGTGAGACTCCAATTGACAAATGCCTCCAATTGTGTGAATACTTCCTAATATGTGCATCCCGTGTATGTGAAGACTTCCTAATAATGGTTTCCCAAGAGGCTGTTCCTTTTTATTTTGTGTTACCTGTGCAAATGTAACCATCAATGCCACATAAGTTTTCTCTATGTTCACCGTTGCTTATTAGGAATTCATGGGAAGGATTATATGGGTGAAATATCTTATAGTTCAATAGGCCTATTATAATAATCATTATGTAATAATTTCTCAGGAAAAATGGGAAGTGATAAGTATTTGTTTTTTTAATAGTTCTAGATATATCCATTATTTGGTTTAGGATATGCTCTGTTTGTTGATTTGGAGCAGTGACAACAATATGTAAAGCTATAGTATAGCAAACTACATTAAGAATTATTTTCCTGATACAAAAAGTAAACTTCTGTCATAGCCTTAGAGTTACAGCCAAAACTGGTACCTGCTTCTTAGCAGTATGAGTGTGTTGTCAAATTGCAATATTGATTCAACAAATTTAGAACCTGAGAATGTCCTTTGTGGAGGTAGGATGGTCTTTCTTCCAAAAGAAATAGCCTTTACTTAAGAGATCTTGGGAAACGATTATACTTCTTAAAGTACTCTGTGAGAAAGATGGACTCAGGGGAGCTTTTTGTTCAGACCCATCAGGCCTGACTGGACCTTCAGAAGAATCTCTCTGGATAAAGTATTCTGAGCACTGAGTACTTAGAATTCTTCCACTTACTACCCTTATCAGTACTAGGTTCTAACACAATTCCATGTCTCTAGAGATTATTTTCATTCCTCCTTAGGACTTAATATTTTAAGATTATGGTCCTCAAGATTCCTAATGCTGTTACCTTTTAATACAGTTGCCTATATTGTGGTGACCTCCATCCATGAAGTTTTTTCTTTGCTACCTCATAACTTTAATTTTGCTACTGTTATGAATTGTAATGTAAGTATCTACTGTGCAGGATATCTGCTATATGAACCCAAAGGGACCATGACACATAGATTCAAAACCACTTCACTGCCTTAAGGGATTTACATAGTCTTTCTTAAGATATGCAAATTACTTTCTCAACATTACCTTTGGAAATATATGCATAACAAAACCATGTAACTTGATATAACCTGTTAATCTAGTTGCCTGTGTTTGCAGTATCTTAGTATTCAAGAATAATGCTAATTTTCAATCTGCCTAGGTGATGCTTGCTATTCAAATTATAAAGAACTATCTCTCAGACTGGTACATAGTTGGCCCAATAAGCATAACTCTGGTTCTTACGTGTAGCAAAATGCCTTCAATTTACCAAATTGAAGAAAATTGGTTCCCAGGGTCCCATCTTTCTTCTTTCCCTGCACATCAACTGAAGCAATGTTGAGGATACATCATCTTTGAACAAGTGGCAGGAAGCAGCCCGTACACTCTGAAGCATATTTTTATCAGAGATCTTTCCTTTCAACTCACTGCCCTTTATGAGATGTGATCAATTGCATTCAGCCTTCACCATTTCTCTGAAAATTCAATTTTGAAAGCCTCTGCTAGTTTCCTGGACAACCTGGGTTCATCTCTTTCTCCAAGAATAATGAAGATCTGAAATTTAATTCCAACCTATTTCAGGCCTCGCCTGTTTTTATCTTCTTTTCTGAAATCATGTCCACGTGCTTTTCTTTTGCAGCCCATGTCTCAGTGTTCTGAGTATCCTTAGGATCAAGAAACCATTAAATTAGTTCTATCAATTGCCCCATGGGTTTACAGATACACTGGTGTGTTTTCTTAAGTGGCCACCATTTTTTTTACAATGCCAAGAAAACAAAACTCTTGAGTAGATTATTCTGCTCTTGGTGTATTAAAGTTTTTGTAAAAAGAAAGAGAACTATATTACCTGTTTTTTAATAATAGAAAGCCCTGGATTCCTCTGATACTCATTTTTTTTCTCAAAGAAAGTTAGAGGGCTTTCCCAGAGTCAGCTTCACTCTCCTCTAGTGAACTTATTCCTCTGTCTAAATGCCTGAACTCACCATTCCATCCACTTCTACTTACTGGGACTTAATCTATGACCATTGGTAATTAAACAATTCATCCTCTATCAAAAGTCATTATATTTATATTATTTCAGACTATCTTGTTTCCTTTGGGATACATTGTAGAAATGCCTTCACTCATTAGCATGGGTTTTAAATGTCCTTTATAATATAACTTACATTATACCCTCTCAAATTATAATTTAGTATATCTTCATGCAAATAATTACAGCTGCAGTTCTTGAGCTGTAACTGAAACCCCATCAATCTGAACAAGAGATGCTGGATGAATTTGCATACCATTTCCCTGTTTATGGTAACAAAACTATGACAGTCATTGTCTCAGCTACCTCCATAAGCTATTATACAGTTATACAGTAACATTCATGCACAGACCCACTCACATATTCACACACGTGTATGCTCACAAATGCACATTATCATTATTCATTAATATAATATCATTAGTAAGTGGTTATTTATCTACACAGTTGTTAAAATAATTCTTGAATATACTTCCCTTTTCTATGTGAATAAAGAAATCATATTTGTAATATTAAATATAATATACCAACTGTTTACTGTCATTTAATTTAACAAAGAATGTGATTTTTCTTTTTGCCCTGTTAAATTCTCTAATGGATTTCAATGCTCTGTGTTCAGAACACATGTATTTTATTTGCTGTGTGCAAGTTCCAGTGTTTATCACAAATATAATTATATGAAAACACTAGAAAAAGAAAACATTGTAATGTCACTTTTGTTTTCTGCCATTCAAATGACTTTTCATTTTAAGAAGCCTGCATAAGTTTTACTACATTTATTTATGAAGCATAGTAAATGTCAGAAATGAGTATCTAACAAGATATTGGTCAATATCTATTGAGGATCTTCAGTGTCAGGGCCAAAGTAGTTCTTGAAGGCATTACAAATAGTAGCATATCCTAGTGACAAAAAGGAAAGCCTTGTAAAGATCATGGTCAATATCAGAGTGGATACGATCTGTCAAGTAGGCATCAATTCATAGCACTTAATCAGATAGTCATTGAAATTGCTAATTAAGCCAAATACATTTATAAACCTAAAATCAACATTTTTGGAGCATTTCAGATCATTTTAACAGCAAAGCAACCAATTACAATACAGTGTAAGCACAAAAGAAAAGAGCAACCCAGTCATTAGAAATGTCTCTTATCAGAGACCAATGAATTAGAAATGCATGCACCTATACACAGGAACCACCAGGAAAGAATAACAAGAACTTTATTTTAAAAAATGGAGCATCAGCCTTGTTAAATATCTAAAAGTAAAATATCAGCAGCATACATAAATTTTATGATGATAAACCAATGCTTTTATTGTACATAACTACCTACTAAGGGGTATTACTCATCAACCTGTTTATGGAATCACCCTCATGAAAATACAATATTCTATATTTGCAGATGAAATGTGGATATGTAAAAATAATACCTAGTAATCTTTGATGTCTAATACATTCTAGATGTTATTAATTTTGTGCTGTTTTACTTCTATTATATTCAAATGACTACATTTGCATTATCTGATTCAATGCATAAAATATTTAGCTAGGACAGTATTTTTAAGATTTGTTTTTATTTTGTGCAATTAAAAATTGTTTTTGCACTTATGTATGCATCCTTTGTACATGCATATGTTTGTCAAAAGAGGGTAACAGAGTCCCTGAAACTGGAGGTACTGAAAGTTATGAGTCATTTTGTAGATGCCGAGAATTGAACCAGGTCCCCTGGAACAGCAACTAATGCTCTTAATAACTTAGCCATTTCTTCATCACCAAGCTATTTCTGCCTTTAAAACACATTAATTATGAAAATAGATTTTGTTGTATATCTAGTAGAAGCCTTTGTTTGTTTAGTTCTTCTCAACAAAGCACTTGCTCTCATGTTACTTTATTGTATAACACAAGCAATAAATTTATGCCTGTCATCCTTTGCAAAGAATTATTCTTAGGTACTGGTTTACTTAAAAGCTTAGCCAACCCTGCTCATAGGCACGTGCCTGTATATAACCCTTGGGACGTGTTAAAAAACAGGTGAATTTTGTGTGAGACAAGTTCTGTGACCTATTAGACAGGTTTAAGCAAGCCAGGTTTATATTATTGGTAACTAGCCTTAACAAACCAACACAAACAAACAAATCTCGAAAATCAAATGCAGAACAGAAGAAAGCATAGCATATTTTTTTTCAGTGTTCAGCACAAAGCAATCTCTTATTTGATCAATATGAACCAATCTGAACATCGCTTTGACCTGAGTTAAGTGATCATGTCACCTAGTCATGAAGAGACTAATAAATGTGTTTGTCTTTGCTAATGCCATTTGTTAGTGATTTAAGAATAATAGGTTAAAATAAATTATCACAAATAGGGTAAGAATGAACATCAGGTTAATACTCACACTTTAATTCTGATAGCTCTATTTCATTGGTAGTTTATACATATATACATACAGACACACTCACGCAAACACATGTGGAGGGGGTGTGTGGTGAGACTGTTTAATAATATATGAGGAACCTATGAAAGAAACACATGAAAAATCAGATTCTGGACTAAACCATTCCTTCTTATTTAGAAAACCCACTCAGTGTAGTAGGTGAGAAATCAGTGATGAACACGATACTTAGTACTTTTAGCACAGTGGAGGAAAGCTGAACGTCTCAAGTCAGGAGAAAATCATCTACATTTATAAAATTAAAGGTTTTCGACAAATTTTTGATTATAAATATAGTAAAAATATTTCATATGCAAATCACTACCTCAAAACAAAAGATAGAGAAGCCACGCCTTTTTAATTGTATGTGGTCAAGTTAGAAAATGTGGGTATTTCACTCTGTAAAGAATACTTTAATTAAACCTACCAACGATCTGAATTACTAGGCTTGCTTAAACTTGCTTCTGCTACAAAGGTTCATTTACTATAGTAACTAGTTCAAATGAAATGAAAAACATTTCAAATAGTCATCCTGAAGACATGGAAAATGAATCATATTATGTACACAGAAAAAAATAACTAAAAACACGTTTCCTCATTCTAACCTTCGTATCTTATTGAATCCTTCAATAATTAAGAGCATCTCTGCCTTACAAAAAATATTCATACTTCATTGGAGCTAGCATTTAAGATGTGTCATTTTTCCTTCTAAAGGGAGAAAAAATAAATTAAAGGAAGAAAAAATTGATTTAAAAAATAACTTTAGCCTATATGATCACATATTTTGGGGGAAAGCACATGCAGAAACGATGTGGGTTGCAAAGAGGCTCAGGTAAAAATAGTTGATTCCACTGAGAACTTGGCATCGCAGGTTTGCTCCTAATTGACCTAGTCATTAAGCAGATCTCAGCCCCCATCTGTCCCCGCTGCTCTTTTGTCATCGTCACATATATCTTCCTATTAGTGTAAAGGTTTTCATTTTCCTCCTGGGTAGGAGGCAGAGCATCTCTGAAGTGCTGTGGGCTGTTCCCAACTTCCTCAAGAAAGGAGAGAGCAGATAGCACAGTGCAGCTCCGTGGCAAGATGTCTGCCTCTGCTATCTTTTCATTTTAGCAGCTGGAGAAATATTGATACATATTAGTGCACAGGCGCACGTTCTCACTACGTAAAGGTTACTGCCATTGATTCCCTAGAGTGAAGGGGGCATTTTAAAATAATTTTTGCACTTCATTTAGCTGCTTTCATTGATTAGGCTTTATGAACTACATAGTTCTTCCTTCTGTGCATTCCTATGTGGAAAATTTTTATCTTATGGACTAACATGCATGGAATTTGACTTTTAAGTTATTAAATAGTTTAGATATGTATTTTTGAAATTTATGAATTAATTTTAAGAACACAGAGCATTGCATTGCTCACTGTAGAAACATACACATACATACATACATACATACATACATATATACATACCACCAGTCAACACACACACACACACACACACACACACACACACACACACATGCACACACACACACATTCAAGTCAGCAGTCTGGACTAAGCATGTAAGAAAATATCTTGGAAATAACTTGAGTAATAAATTCAATTATGTGTTCAAAAATAATTTTATTTTGGAAGTGATCAGCTATCATCAACGGCTTCATACACAGCAGACCTGGTAGTCTCATACCATATGGAACACTGTATATTTAAAGATGTACTATTCCCTACAGTAAACATACTTCTATTAAATTGCGTTAGAATTTTGTAGTGTATGCACCTTGAAAACAGCTATCTTTTCTTAGTGTTTAAAACACCAACGTGGCATACAACAAAATTCTTTAGTTAAAATGCTAACAAAAATCTTGACATAATCTAACATATTTTCCTAACTATTTCAAGGGTGTTTTTGCCTATCAGGTTTAAGATGTAATATTGTATGTTTGAAAATAAGGTTATATTGTAGTATTAAAATATTACTTCAAGGATATTTCATTGAATGATATCAATTATTTTTTCCATTTTAATATATTAATACCTAAAACTCTCTTGTAGGGATTTATTTTTTCTTAATGCAAGCTTATGAAAGTGCATAGACTTGCCAGCGTTATGTGGACCGGTCTCAGAAACAGTAACAAAACCTCTATGTCTTCAGAAAGATGTGTATAGAATTGATCTTTCTAGACGCTGTTGAAAACCTGTGATAATCCAATGTAAATGAACTGGTTTATTCATTATAACCCTCTCAGTATTGTGGCATATTGGGCTTTTTATGCTCTTTTTCTTAGCCCTGGAAGCCAGCCATAACTGTCGTTGGCTTCTCCAATGGTTGCTATAATAAAGTCTTTTGGATTTTCCTGGTAATAATCCTTCATGGATGCAAATCAAGATAGACCCAACTGCTCACTGAATTCTATTTAATAGTGAATTGTATTCTCGGGAAATCACAGCAGTTATTTCTCTTCTGAGGTAAAGATTTGATGTGGAAATGGTACTCAGTTATTTACATCATTGCACAGTCTCACCGCCATGGCTAAGAAAATTGCTCCATAAAATACTTGGTAATGTAAATGTGAGAATGAAAGTTATATATTGTATGATTTATTGAAATGATGGCTTGTAGGAACATGAGCATCTCTGTAAAGAAATCTAATACACATGTTGGCTAATATTCCAGTGATGCCTAGTGACAACGGATGCTGCAGCAATATCTGCAGAGCAGGTACCTGTCCAGATTTATGCCCTTGGCATTTCTAATCATGCACGGCCTGGCTGTGCAAATCTGAATTTGATGGAGGGAAACTTAAAATAAGCATTTATTTCTGAAGCACTTTTCTTTCACAGCAGATTCCATTCTATACATACATTGCTTTTACTTGTTTGCCCTTCATACACAATACACTTCGTGTCTTGACAAGAAATGGATCAGTCTCTTTGGAGTAGGATCTTTAATTGGATTCACAGCACAGGAAACCTTAGGTCAAAGTTCATGATAGGATGTGGAATCTGAGTCTAGTAACTACCCCGGTCAGCTTGGTTTGGCAGACAACAGAACTCAGGGCTGTACTAATAGTCTCTATGAATTGATTATTGAAATGTATTTGTTATTTTGTTTTCTACCAGAAATTAGAGCCTCTGAACGTATTCTTTTTTTTTTATTAACTTGAGTATTTCTTATATACATTTCGAGTGTTATTCCCTTTCCCGGTTTCCGGGCAAACATCCCCCTCCCCCCTCCCCTTCAAATGGGTGTTCCCCTCCCCACCCTCCCCCCATTGCCGCCCTCCCCCCCACAGTCTAGTTCACTGGGGGTTCAGTCTTAGCAGGACCCAGGGCTTCCCCTTCCACTGGTGCTCTTACTAAGATGTTCATTGCTACCTATGAGGTCAGAGTCCAGGGTCAGTCCATGTATAGTCTTTAGGTAGTGGCTTAGTCCCTGGAAGCTCTGGTTGCTTGACATTGTTGTACATATGGGGTCTCGAGCCCCTTCAAGCTCTTCCAGTTCTTTCTCTGATTCCTTCAATGGGGGTCCTATTCTCAGTTCAGTGGTTTGCTGCTGGCATTCGCCTCTGTATATGCTGTATTCTGGCTGTGTCTCTCAGGAGCGATCTACATCCGGCTCCTGTCGGTCTGCACTCTCTGAACGTATTCTTAAGAGTTGGTGACACTGTAAGGGATTGAGGGATTGAGTTAAGAAAAGTTAGAAAGAAGTATGGGAGAAGAAAAAAATGTCTATTTTTAGGATCAGAGACATTGTTGTGAGACTCTGTCTCCTAGTAACATTAGAAGCTGCTCTCACTAAAGCTCACCAACATGACTACCCAAACATGAGCTGAGTGAGGATTATTACACCAACGGCCGTGCCAAAATGGATGGAGGTAATCGAGCCCACGAGACTGAAACTCTACACAAAGAAAATAAACAACCAAGAACTGCTGAGAATGGGAGTGCTGCTCCTACCCAGAGGAGAGCACACCAATGGTCATACTGTGAACCCTGACAACGCACACAGAGGCAGTAGTATACAGACAGAATACCTCTGTTTAGGGATATTTATGTATATACATATATGCATGTGCTAACCATAAGTGAAAATAGAACTTATCAATTTGAATGTTGGGAGGGGTGTGGGAAATGTTTGGAGGGAGAAAGGGGAAGGGAGAAATGTAAATTATTATCTCAAAAAATTTTAAAGTCTCTTTAAATTAGAAGCATATTAAAATGATGAAGAAAATATATAGCTTAAAAACATGTTGGACTTTTGGGAATTTTTTTCCTTTTATTTTTCTTTCTGTCATCTCATTTTCAACATTGAGTTTGACTGAAACTTTCATTGGGTAATCTAGTATATCTGGTTTGAATGATTTGAATTAAAAAATAGGTTTTTAAGGATTAATCTTTTAAAGATTAAACTCGTTTTAATGATTAGGAATGGTCTTCAGTTGTAGGATACTCATCTGTCATACACATGGGTCCAGGTTTGATCCCCAGCACTGGCAAACAAAAACACTAGTGGCTATTCAAATGGAATGTTTCAAAGACTGAGGAATTTACACACAGAATGTAAAACTTTATAAAGTTATATTTTTGAACACAGAAAAAAATGTGCAACAGCAAGCCATGAAAATGTGTGTGTGTGTGTGTGTGTGTGTGTGTGTGCTACAAATAGATAATTTAAAAGACAAAAATGTAGTTTCTTCTTTTACAATATTCTTAAAATAAACCAAGCTATTGTTTTTTACAGTCGAATTCATGTGGCATATGGCTTATTTTCAAGTTCTTTCTATCCAGGAAATGCCTTACTTAACTAGAATATAAAAGAGCATGTAAGTAAAGCGGGTTAAGTTGGGGAAGGAATAGGTCTTCCACATACATTAGCAGACCAGTCTGCTGTTTATTAAATTTGCTGATTATCCACTAGTGCAGACAGCTGATTGAAATACAAAAAGATTCAGCAGTTATGCGGAAGTATGAAAACACATGCACATGGCTTCCCCTTCTGTGGATCTATCATCTGTCAAATTTCTCAAGAGTATACCATATTTTATAGGCTTGAAATAAAACATTATGAATACATACATACATAATGAAAAAAAGATATATGCTTTGAGGGAGCAGCATTGCCCAAAGTTAGCATTTTATTTCATGTAATTTAAATTACGGTCTTGAAAAAGGTATTCTATGTGTTAGCTGAATTCCACCTCTGAGCATATTGCTTATCTGTTTGGGTGAACATGAACAGGTTGAGGAGGGAAATAGTATTTTTTTAAGTTTTAGCAAGTGTCTGATATCCTTAGCCAAAGCACAACTGGTATTTTAAAAATGAATTAAAATGTATTAGCTATGAAGAGCGGGCAGAGAATTTCGAGTAAACGATGGAACGAACAGAATGTTATGATTTGTTCCCATTCTGCAGATCTATGAATAATCATTCCTTGAGGTTTGAAGATTATAAATAACAGGCCCGAGTAGAGATATTTATACTTTACAAAGGAAACCACCCATTTGGTTTTCATTTTCATTTGAGCAAACTCAAAATGGCTTTGAATGGCTTCTGCTCATTGTATCCAAGACCTAAGCCCTTTTCTACAAGTGTAATGTTTCCCAGTTGTGCGTGGATTCCTGTATTTATGTGGTTGAATTGACTCAGACTTGTTGTTTGACTTGGTTACACTACGGTAGCAGATGTTCAGAGGAAGTAAGTGATTAAGTAAGAGTGGGAAAAGTGAGAAACGTCAAAAGAAAAAGCTAACAGAAATTAAGCTCTAGGCATGAATGATTGGAGAATGACATACTGACAGGTTGCAAGTCTCAGCCTAATAAAGGTGACTGTTAGGACACATCAGCTGTCCTACAGCACGCTTTCAGACACACGCTTAGAGAAATGAAAATGAAATTTCTCAGGTGATATGTAACTGCATATCTTGAGCTAATAGAGAGATCTAGATGGTCTATGCCATTTGGAATAAAAACATAAGCAACAAAGCAACCCTCATTTTATAACCTTAATTATCAGTATATACACTATCAACGTTTGGATGATTATAAAATACTTGTTTTAATTTTATATTATATAATTTATAACACAATTATTTTCAAAATGATTTTGAAATATATTGGTAGGATGGCCAGTGTATGTATGTATGTATATATGTATGTAAGTATGTATGTTTATGTATGCATTTATTCAATATCAAACCTACTAACGTTAGTCTACATAAGATGAGGATGAACCCACCAGGCTGTCTCACTCACCATAGCATCTTAGCTACTAGGATATCACTTAGCTTATAAGGGATACTTAGTAAAGTTTGCTGAATCATGAATAAAGTAATACTTCCTAGATCTAGGTTTTTATCTACAATTTATATTTTTTATTTGCTTGAACTTGTGTTTATTTAGTCTAATGTGATTTGTGCCAATGGTGAATTTACTCAGAATTACTAATTACCATGAAATAGAGCATCTTTTGAAAGGATACAGATTTAATTCTAAGTATGTCCCCAACTTTTGATGAGGGCCCTATTTTACACTTAAAGACTGTTCTGGTATAACAACTAAATCCTTATCTTCTCTTTGTTACTTGACATAACTAAAATACATAAATTATATATGTATCTTTAGGTTTTAAGTACTGCTTCTGGATCTGCGGTATACCTGTATATACATATGTATGTTTTGTAATTGCACAGTTAGTTTCCAAAATCATGGATTTTGACTACCCTATTAAGTGGAGAAAGAATAATATAATTATTTTGCATTATTCCCTTCAAATATATGGGGCTGGAGTGATGGCTGAGTGGTTAAGAACACCCCTTATACTAGCAGAGAACTCAAATTCAATTCCTGGTGTCCACGTGCCAGTTCCGATTCCATCAGAAGTTCTGACATTCCTCCATGATCCTCTTGGGCACCAGGCATGCAATAGTGCACACACATATATGCAAGCAGAAGAACTAGTTTACAATAAAGATAAAACTAAATAATCAAAAATAAAAATTTTAAAATTTATTTGCTTTTAAAGTCAATATTTATTTGCGAAGTTTGGGACTAGATCCATCTTGAGACTACCACACTCCATGTGCAACTTACGTACTTCTTACACACTCTGATACTCATATATTTGCTTATTACAACGAGAAAGACCACAATTAAAGACTGCTATAAGATTTGGGACTCTTTTCATGTCTAAGGCAGGTAAAAGTTTGATTAGGTTTAAGCACTGCTTCTGCTGTCTGTGAAATTCTACACATGCTTCATTCTTTATTGTACAATAGTCCTAACAAATCTTTTAAAAGTTTTTTTTTCTTTCAAGCTTAAATGGGCTGGGGTGATGGGGGTTTTGAGAAAGATTTGCTAATGTCTGCATATAAAAATATTCTCTTTGTTTTCTTGCATCAGATTCTGGTTTAAAGTTCACTTGTCGTCACATTGAACTTCCTTACCCATGCCTCACTTCTACAATCGGCGTTTATTTTCTTACGTTTCCTCCTCTTCCTACTGCCTCCCTGTACTGTGTTGGCAATAGTTTGTTCTTTTAAAATATGCAGCTCACCCTCTTACGTCATCCTAAGTAATTGTGTCACGTGAACAAAGTATACAATCGATTCCAATCTTATCCTCTTCATTAGACCACCGAGTGTCTGGCAATGCCTTTCTTTCACTGCGGTAGCTTTGAAGGTCCATCACCTGCACATCTTTATATTTTTTTAAGCAACTCTTCTTTTAAGATTTGAAATAAATAACAACTCTTTAGCCTTGAATATTGCACTTCTGTCTTCTTTCATATACCCTCCTAGCATCTATCATCTGTCTTACTAGAATTTAGTCCCCATATACAAGGTTTATAGTGTTATGATTACTAATAAGCTTAATACTGAAGGTGCATAGACTGTAAGTTCTTAGATTCTGATGTCAAATTGTCACAATCCATGTCCATTTTCATGATTATATTGAGATTTATACTCTGAACTTACTCACTTATACATAAGAGAAGTCTTAAACTGTAATTTCCATTTCCTTCTTTCCAGAGTTTTCTCCTCTGCACTTTCAATGATCTGACTCTTTAACATTACAACACACTGAATGCAGAGTAGATAGATTACATCATTCTTGTACCAAAATAGTCATTAAGAGTTATGCAAAACATACAATATTGTCATGCATATTATGTCTTGAAATGTGCAAATGTTTCATAAATATCCCTCAGTATCACAATTCATCATGGTTATTTCAAACACACTTATAATTGCTCCACTTGCACTAATTTAATTTCAGAATATAGTGAATATTGTTGGCTACACACCAGATAAACACAAACTTTGTGTAATATTATTTCTGAAGTGTCAGGAGGCCCATGCATTTGACGCCTACTCGTTAGAGTATCACCTAGAACACTGAGTCATGAAGAAACATTAAAAAACCAAACTGAATTATCAAACATGATATACTCATAAGAAAGTATGAGGAAATAGAGAAGTTGAGTGTATAAGCAAGGTCTCAGACAATCTAATATTTACCTTTTAAAATAATACCAAGTATGGTAAGAAGAGAAAACACAACATTGAAATGTAATTGTTTTTTGGAAAAGAATAAGGTGATTATTTTCATTGAGTAAAATCTTATATGAATTAAAATGAATGAAGAAGCAAGCACGACTTACCATAATAAATGAACTATAAACAAGTACTTGAAAATTAGTTTTGTGTGAAGCAGAGTGAGCCATAATAGCTTACATGTACATTGCAAAAATTTTTCAAAAACATATGTCTAAAACATTAAACCTCGAAACTGAGTGAAACACTGTACCTTTTATTTCCTTTTACTGAAAGCAGGTTTTTTTCCGTAGAATATTTTGTGATTACTGTTTCCTTCCTATACTCCTCTCAGTTCCTCCCTGTGTGCCTTTTCAACTGGATGCACTGCCTGTCTCTTAGTAACAAACCAACAGGCAAATCACACATTTACCTATCTATCTATCTATCTATCTATCTATCTATCTATCTATCTATCTATCTATCTATTGATTCATTTAATATCCTGGTTGCAGCCCCTCTTCTCAATACCTCCTCACAAGGCTCTTTCCTTTATCCTTCCTCCCTTCACATCTGAGAAGGGGCAAACCCCCTAAGTATCACCTCTATTGGAACTTCAACTCAATGCAGAACTAAGCACATCCTTTCCCACATAGGCCAGACAAAATAGCCTACTTAGGGGAGCAGGAAACATAAGCAGGCAACAGAGTCAGGGTCAGTTTCACTCCAGTTCCTGGGGGACCAGCACAAGCCCTAGCTGCACATTTATTATTTATGTGCAGGAACTCTAAGTCCAACCCTTATATGCCCTTTGATTGGTGGTTCAGCTCTGGGAACGTCCAGTGGTCCACATTAGTTGACTCTGTTGGTTGTTTTGTGGAATCCCTATCCCTAAATCTTCCACAAGAGTTCCTGAGCTCCATCTAATCTTTCACTGTGTGTCTCCATCTGTTTCAGTCAGCTATTGGGTGGAGCCTCTCAGAGAACTGTTATGCTATGCTCCTGCCTGTAAATCCAGGCTAACAGATACACATTTATTCCCAGCACTCCAGAGCCAGAGCCAGGAGAATCTCTGAGTTCAAGACCAGTCTAATCTACATAGTAATCTCCAGGACACCCAGGAATATATAGAGGTAGAGAAATCCTATTTCAACAAGCAAACAAACAAAAACAAAACAAAAGAACAGGCTTCTGAGAGATAATATTAAAATATAATAATATAATCAATATAATAAGAAAAACAGAAAGTAAATATTGGACTGAGACAAAGCAGACGGATAAGAATTTAAGAGAAGGTACAGGAAACAGACCTACCTGTGTGCACACTCAGGAGTCCCATAAAAAACACTGAACAGGAAGGCATAATACACATGCAAAGGACCTGGTGCAGACCTATGCACCAGGTGTAGAGGTTTAGTTGAGTTGGATCTTCATATATTAATAAACACAATATTGAAGAAAATTTTATCATAATAATTCTCAGATATGAACATGCTAGAACTCCAATTGTTATAATGAAAATTAAACTTGAGGAAATCATGCACAACTTTAAAGAAAATTGATTCAAAACTTTTTAGTATTATAACAGGGAATTGTGGTTTTTTTTCTGGAGTCAATTTTTAGCAACATATTGCTAACATTAATACATAACACGTTCAGTTTTCATGTATGTGCATAAATGTATTTTCCATATCTATATAGTAACCTCAAATCTAATTATAATCCAATATAGTAATAGTGGGTAAGGATCCCACTTAAATAAGACAATGCTTCTAATATCATTAGAGTACAATTGTTTTATTAAATTATTTTTATGAATTTGACTGAGTAAGATTAAATATGTATAGATTTTTGTTGGCATTAAACTTTGCAATTTATTTCTTGAAAGCTCAGGTCCCTGATGTACAATATCTCAGAACTGTAGCAATGCCATTAACCTTTTCCTAAAAACTGAGCTAAAAATAGTATTATAATCTACAATTCTTTTGTCTCCTTCAGAATTTTTATTGGTTTTAAACAAGCTTCAAATGGTACAGAAATAATGATCTTTTACTTTATATTTATTTTTGACATAAGTTTCTTCTAAAGGATTTCAGTAATTCAATACTGTGCAATAACTTTTTCTGAGGCTTAATAATTACATGTTTTGTTATGTAAAATGGTGTTTATTCCTTCAAAAAGTTCAAGTCTGCAAATGTCATTCAGTGACAAACCAGTCTCTAGTATTCTTCTAAGCAACCCACTGTCACACCCCTGACTCACTGTCCTACCCTTTAGAAACGTCCCAAGGCTCTTTCTCTCTCTAGTGACATTCCTTGTCACTAAAGACAGCTCATAATCTCACTGACAGAGTGAATGACAGCGGTCAGTCCAGTCTCTTAACTCTCTAGCCCTATAACTCAATAGACACTAGCATTATTTCTTAAGACATTAAGACAATTTTTAAAAAATATTATTCAGCAACTATTACGAAGGCATAAGACAAAAAAAAGTCCCAAAATATCTCATTGCCTAAAGCATGCTCTAATACAAAGAACACACTGGGTAGTTTAATGTGTGGTGACCAATTGCTTGGGAGTTTCGGTCAGACCCAGAGCTGAAACAGCTCTTTTCCAATTCTTGCAGGAAGTTTATTTTACAGGCTTGATCCCCAGAAGGATAAGGAAATTAATACTTAGAACCTGTAAGTCTTTCCTGGATATCTTTATTTCAGATATGCCAGGCTCTTAGGTAGGATTGAGAGAATTAAACAGAGTACAGGTCTCCCAGAGACTAAAACATATCCTTATCACATCATATTCAGTATGCCTTCTTACAATCCACCCATACCCCCAGTGCTTTTCCAATGAAAAAGTCCATAATGGCTGAGAGAATGTGTGTAAGCTTCTTTGACTGCGAAGTGTTTTTCTTTTCAATCCAACCCTTCGTCCTTGCTCTGCTCAATATTTGGAAGGCAGATCAGTGTGTGGAATAGGAATCTCTTTTCTTTGAACACCTTAGCCACCTTTGATGCATTATCAGTAGTTTTCCAGCCACCAGAAAAGTAACATCCATGTTCTGTTATTCTCTGAAAGTTCACCAGGGTCTTCCTGTGCTTAACTGATGAAATTACACAGCAGCCAGTGACAATATTTAACAAATATGATTCTTGATCCCAAGGCCATACATTTTTCTGCCTTTAGAAGCTGTAAGAGTCAGACTCTTGGGCTTTTCCACACTGTTCTCTGGACTACTATATTTTGTGAGAGCAGATCCCCAACATTCTCACAAAGTCAACAGAAACTCTTTACTGTCAGTCCTTCTTTAAAACAACAACATATACTCTGAGTTCTGCATTCATAAGACGGAAATCCCATCCTGTTCCTTTGTTGCCACATGAAAGCTAGTTTGTACCATCCTGTTCTTCGTGTAGCCATGTGAATCTAGCTTCATGAGCAAATTTCTACTGGGAGTGCCTCGTGAATGGCAAAGACTTTTTCATTAGCTTGATCCCTACCTGCCTTTTAAATATGCCATTTTTGTGTCTTTTGCTCAAGAATCTTCCACACTACATAACTGTTTATGAAAATTGTTTTACATGACTTGATAAATTGTGACAAAAGTTTTCCTATGTTTCGGTGCATATGCACTTACCAAGGACACTTTCTTATTCCTCACAATGCAGTAAGTCTCAAATATACTGTACACACTATATTAATCCACCCATCCTTAGACCAAACATATTTAGTTACCTATTAAAAACTTTAGTATATTAGGGATTTGCATGCAAAAAATAGTCTCTTTCACCATGTTAAGTATAACTATCTGGCTGCAAATTCAGAGTGTGTGGATTCTACATGTTTTATCCTGGCTTGCAAGATTCCCACATTTGATTCATCCAAAGATAAATGCTGATCCTAAAATAATCGCTTTGGAGTACTTAAATTTATGAATAAATTGGTTTAATTTAAAATATGTAGGCTATAATTTTGGAGAGGAATTTAAACTTTAAAATGTTTCGTGTAGCATTTTGAAGTTAAATACCCAACAGTTAAAGGCAAGAAACATGACCAAACTTCATAAAAAGGACATGTCCCATCAGGTAATTGAGTTTTTAATGTGGAGATATTTTTTTAATTCAACAAGCCTACATGGTACTTATACCTCCAGAATTCTGTGATGTTAATCTTTTATGATAGCAATTAGTTTCCAGGATTTCTCAATGTACAAACTGACTAAGTTTATTGCCTAAGCTTTACGTGGTTCCCATTAAACAGACAGGAAGGTTAATCAGAAGTTTGTCAGAGCCAAAGGATGTTGAGAAACTGGAATCTTTTGAGATATATTGTCTAAACAGAATCATGGAAAGACGGAAAAGGATTACTAAATTCCAAACCTCAAAGGTTTTTCTGATAGCTGCTTTCCTAAACATTGGGATTAAAAGTTGAAAATACTTTTAGAAACAGGAATGCAAACACATACCTAGACAAATCCTTATCTTTACAGAGAACTTCAACAATGCTGCAGCCTTTGGTAATAAATACACTAAGAAACATATTTCTGTGAAGAGTCAACAGGTTTTTTTATACAAAAAAAATTAACTGCTATTTTTTAATTCTTGGGACATTTGTATATCTAGTTTTAAATTTTACATTCCTGTCATAAATAAGTTTAAATATGAGAGTTAACTTCTACAATGTCTAAAATTTCTGTAAATAAACAACTTAAAAGAAACACTTCAAATGAATATTTTGAATCTGAATATAAATACAAGAAGTCAAAGACTTCTTTAAAAACCAAATACAAAAATCTTACATGGAACAGGCCTTACAATTCACATGTGGTTTTATTTCATATATTAGTATTAAAATAATTCTTACTAAAATGCAAATAATATTTCAACTCTTTATTAAACATTTCTTTTTATTTTTTGTATAATTCTATTTGTTTAAGATGTCATATGCAGTCATGACAAAAGCATGCATATATATATATATAATTAAACATGAATATTTTTACAAATTTTATAAGTAGGATCTCACATTTTGTGGACTCCTGCTAAGTTAAATACCTTTTCCTTTAATTTAAGGGAGGGCGTTTTGATGGAGATGTTGTATAGCCTTGGGAGAACATGGCAGGCACGATCAGTTTGTGTCATTACATAGCAACTGGATAGTGCAGCAGGAGGAAGCATCAGAACAGTGAGAATTGGAAGCAACTGTGTTAGGGTTTCTTATTAGTCTTGCCCTATTACGCTTTTCTTTTAAAAGCTATGCTCAGGTCCTAAAGTCTTTCATTAAGCTACTCTGTTCAGTTAAAATGTGATAATTTAACTCATGTCTAGTGGGCCAACAGTATCCTTGGAGAATTACAGTTGCAAGTTTAGTGATAGTCATCCTTCAAAAGACTTTGGTAGACCTCCATGGTGGCATATGCCTTTAATCCCAATATGCTGGAGGCAGAGGCAGGCAGATTTCTGAATTTGAGGCCAGCCTAGTTTACAGAGTTCCAGAATAGCCAGGACTACAGAGTGAATCCTGTAAGAAGAGAAAGAAGGAAGGAAGGAAAGATAGAAAGGAAAGAAGGGAGGAAGGAAGGAAGAAAGTAAACAGACGAACCTAGTTTGTTTCCATTATTTTTGAGATTTATATTTTTTAAGAAAAGAAAGTAGAAACTACTCTTTGGAGAAGGTTTTGTTGACACAGTCTGGATGGACACCATGGTGCAGCACCTGCTGATTTTCCCCTTACATATTTCACCATCTCCCTTCCCCAGGTGTTGCTGCCATCACTACCTTTCCCTTTCTTCCCTTTCCTCATGGCAAGACGCATGGAAGAAGAGTGCTGTTAAGGCCTCTCCATTAATCAACAGGTATGGCGGTCCTCAGCTGCCCCTCTCTTAGCTTTCCACTGCTGGTCTAGCTATCACTTTCAAACATAGAAGACATGATTATCCACTACACAGAGCTTAAAAGTAAGAAAGGACCCAGTTTCTCTATATTTTCCACATGTGACACATTGCTGTCTTTCCTCCAATCTGTAGAACTTTCCCTCTTGTATGTAGCATATAGAAAAATTAATGATACAGTTCTCAAAAAGGTGTTATATCCAACCAATTGAAAAGAGATGAACTTGTATTTATCACTATGTCACTTTCAGCCTTCTATAAATACTTATTGATACAATGCTTAGAAAGAGCTCTCAGAGACTGAACCACCAACCAAAGAGCATACAAGGGCTAGATCAACACCCCTCACTCTCAACATATTTGTAGCAGATGTGCAGCTCAGACTTCAGGAAGGTCCAGAACAAGTGGAGCAGGCGCAATCCCAAAAGTTGCTGGAGAATGTTTTTCTAGCTGGGCTGCCTTGTCTGGCCTCAGTGGGACGAAATGCCTAACCCTACAGAGACTTGATGATCCAGGTGGGCAGCTACTCAAGGAGAGAACTACACCCTCTAAGAGGAGAGTGGGATTAGGGGGATAGGAAAAGGACTATTGGAGGGGGGACCAGGAATAGGAGAAGTGATCTTAAAATAAAAATTTTTTGTGGATTTTAATTAAGAATTTAGTCTTCTTTGCATTTTAGAAGCATTGTACAAAATGATACATTAGTTGCAATGCCTATCACTGAGTTATAAAACTTAGGTGTAAGCCAGTTCATATATATCTGGATTTAAATCCAAACTGCCAATCTGATGTTAAACACAATGCATGGCAATTACTCTTGGAAATACTTTTGCCTTGTCAATTTGTCTGGTGGTATTTGAGGAAGATGGAAGAGACTAGTGTGTTCAAGTATCTCAAGATACCCTTAATTCAGAATATTACATTTTGAAAGGAACTGGGCCCTCAGGGCACAGTCTAGCAGTCATGACTAATAAAACATAAATTCATAGTCATCCACGGACAACCTCCGTCCTCTTGATTTCCCCTTCCACTGGTGGAACCAGTCTTTCTGGCTCCTGCAGGGACTTGCTGCAGAGGTCCTAAGGCTCCACATGTAGTCCTGTGACTTTCTCTGGCTCTTTGAGGCATATGACTACAATCCTGCCTTTGGGCTAGGAAGAGTGTTGGCAGATGTCTTTAAACAAAACTAAGTGTGCCTGTAAGTGTGACTGTGTGGGAGAACTATGTGTGCAGTCCTCAGAACAGATGAGTATTAAAATAGCTTTTACTTATATATGTTTAACTGCAGTTCAAAGACAATAAAGAATTGTTTTACTGTATCTAAGTAAGTTGAAATGTCATCAAACCTGAAAAGGCAATGAATCTCAGACAAGGTGATTAATCTTTAATTAATCTTTAATTAACATACAACTTCCTATCAAATGATCACTGCTTCAGAAGGCTTTATTTTTATGTTTAATACAACCAATTCTCCTGCCATCACATCTGACTCAACACAGTCAGTTGTTCATGCCCACAGGTTTTTGTGTAGTTGTGCTACATACACAGAATATTTCACCAATGCCTGTTTGAACGTGTAGTTACAGCCTAATTAGAGGTTCCTCTGTCAGAATTTTGGGCTTTATTTTCTTACAAATTTATCTACATCAATGTATTATTTCCAAAAATGTTGATCTGTGTATAATAGATCTGAGCCCTGAGGACTGCTGATGCCTAATGTAGAAAGCTCACTCAGTACTGTCTTGAGTGAAATGGATCTTGTGTAGGTCCTTCTGCATCCCATGCCATGTAGATACTCACAGTGACCTCACGATTTATAGAGGAGCAGCTGCACATAGCTTTTGATGTATGCATCTTTAGTGTGCATTTGAGTGAATCTTTACAGAGCACTCATTTTTGACCCCCACATAAAGATGAAATTTTATCTTCGCTTCCATTTTTATTTTTATATATTACTATTTCTTTTATATTCCTTATAGCTTGTGGCTTTGGGGTATTATTAATCCCTGAGGTTATTTAATATAATATTCCCAGAGGAACGATCCATATATTCCTTCATATTTAAATTTAAAATTTAAAATTTAAGATTTTCACACACTAATTGATTATTCATTTCCACAAAATATACTAAATAGGATAATTGAAAAGAAACCAACATTTTTACAGCCTAAGAATAAAAAAAGGTCAAGAAAGGTGTTTAATAAATTTGAAAAGTACAAATCACAAACATTGTACCTGATTTATGTGAAAATCAATAGAATGCATGTTACCAGTATAAAAGTAAACTTATAGATATATTCTCTTTTTAAGAAAGAGAATAGATCTAAAATTTAGATTCAGATACCAAAGTAAGCAGAGAAAAATTTCTTGGATAAAAAGAATGGGAGATTTTAAAAAGTTTAAAGTAATTTTTAAAATGAAGGAAATATTGCTGGAAAATGGATACTGAACAAACTTTAAAATAATATGCAATAACACTGTGTAATGAAAATCAACACGACCAGAAAAAGAATTTCTTTTTATTTATTTATGAATTTATTTATGAATTGGCTCTTCCTCTATAGAAAAGCCTTCATGCTAATGTGGCTGTGACAGATTCCTGAGCATCCTAGGATGTATTAATTTAAGTATATCATATTCTTATTTTTTTAGTATGTCATATTCTTTAATAAGTCCTTTTGTGGCAACAGTACTTCTCGGTATTGGTAGGGCCAAATGCATTGATTTTGAGCTATGTATGTTCAATGAAAAAGGTAGTTCCCTGAGAGCAGAGTTGAAATAGGACTTGATGGAGAAGTAATGCCCATGTCAAAATATTCCACCTGACCAAGAAGTCCAAAACGAATGAGTTGATCAGTTCATATCTAGAGATGTACAGCTTGGGTTGAGCCTTTTTTTTAATGTGGACTGACTCGTGCATGGAATACATGATCTTTTGTTTTTGTTTTATTACTCCCAGAATTTTAAAAGTGAAGAGCTTGATCAATGGTCGACAAATGCAGTGTTAGAGAATGCATGCATGCACCATATCCATCTAGAAGGCTTTCACCTGAGTGCATGAGGAATCTCTGTGACACAAAATGTAAAGAAGGCTCACTCTGGTATAATTTTGTTCTCCACTTTCTTTCTCCCTCCCTTCTTCCTTCCCTCTCTCCGTCTCTTCTCCCACCCCACCCCTCAGTACAGTTGAACCGAAAATTTCTTTCCTTTAACTTGCCCCTGTTTATCAGTATTTCCTTGGTGGGAGGGAGCTAAATGCTACTTCTTTTTCCAATGAAAGGTTTTTTTTTTCAGATTTAAATTAAACTGATGATACTGTGTCAACACATCTAAATGTTTATGTATCTCTGGATAGTCTTTTCTGGTTTATTGCTCAGCCATTTAAATTTTTCCATTACTTGGTTGCAAATTCTTTTCCTGTTCTGGTTGTTAAAAATTTCCCCTTTGTATCAGAACACTTTTTTTGTAAAACAAGAAGTTCATGACGGGTTACTCCTTTATGTACTCATATTTAATCTACTTGAAGAGTATAGAAATTACAATGATGTCTCTTTAGGCTTGAAAAGGAAACAGAATTCAAAACGATTCAAGACTTTTGACAAATTTTTACATAAGTATGTGGGTCTTGACTGTCGGCAATATATAAATAGAATAAATACAGTTATAAAATAGATTTAACTTTAGAAACAAAAAGCAGTTTTGGAAGACCTTAGTTTTATTATGGTGAAGCTTTACCAAAATAAAAGCAAATTCAGCACTGAAAAAATAATATTGTTAAGTTGATAATAATATCAGTAGAGAAAAAGAAAAGATTCTCGAAGTTCACATTATTGACTTAACTGATAATATGAGCTCATCTGTAACAGTAAGTTTCACAGAGGTCAAACTAGAGCAAAACAAGAATAAAAATACGAGTAAGGCATGTGCTGTCAGAGCTGTGCTAATAAAACCTACCACAAAGTAAATTCTTCACTTATGCACACTCTTGCTTAATGCCAAATTGCTGTCAATGTCCCTTGGTGAGTTCTATTTATGAGCAGATTACAACACACTCTCAGAGGCCCTGCACATCTAACTCTCAGTGAGTGCCGACACAGAATATATGGTCTTTCTGGAGCTGTGAAATTTAATTAATTTGCTGGCAGAGCACAGTTTTCATGCCACATGCCTTTGCCCTGACCCTGCTCAGGACTTTTCATTTTCAAATGTGCTTTATATATTGTAAACCTATATCATCTTAATGAAACTTTTCCACGTGGTAATTTCAGTGCTTGACTTAATTTTCTCAAAAGCTCCAGTGCCTACATAAATTCTTTTTTTGCTGTAATACAAACTGTCATTTGCTAAGTTGCATGAATATATGCATGTCCCCCTACAATTTTTGCTATTCAGATCTCAAGGCATTACCCTTTAGGTATCACATTCAATAAAAGATTCTTAGGTAAATTTTAAAACAAGAAACCTCTGTCTGCTCTGTCTCTCACTTCTATTGTAGGTAAATGCCATGTACAATGCATTTAATATCTTCCACTTAGTATCACAGAGAGCAATATGGACCAAGGGTGCTAATGATTAATCACCTTTTCAAATTCCCTTTGAATTCAAATCACCCACTGCATACTTCTAAATCTCTTGGACAACAATCCTTTTAATACTATTTCTGCTTTTGATAACATACTGAAGTCTAGGAAGTTTAGAAATTGGTATTTTTCTTTAGCTTTGCCAATAAACTGACAGAAGTATGATTTGTCCTCTGTAAAATGGAGAGGCTAAGCTAGTTAAGAACAACTGTCAGTGAGACAAAGCATTTTACTTTTCTCTCTAAAACTGTATCCTTGAGAAGGATTCTAAACCTTGTTTTTGCTCTGTGATGTGGAATATTATAATCATGAAAATAATTACCTCCCTTTGTCACTGATTTGCTTAATAAATTTTCAAAACAGTTCTGAAAAAAAGAAATACATTCATCCCTATAATTAAAAACTGTTGCATTTTCCTCTTGGATGTGTGTGTGCATGAATGTGCATAAACATGCATTCATATATGTGTATGTTTGTATTTAGATGTGTGTGTTACCAGTCATTGAAGAGAGACTCTCCTGGGGTGCCATATGTTAACAGGGAAATCAGAGTCCAGTTTTGGGGTTCTTAGTATAAAAATTTAATAAAGAAAAAAATCTAGAGGATAGTTTTATTAGCATTCAAAAGAAAAACCTCAGGGCGAGCAAGCTGTAAATCCCAGTAGCTGCTAGAGAAGAAAGATGGAGAGAGGTACAGAGAAAATCATCGTGCCGTTTATAAACAGCCACATGGCAGACAAGAGTCACATGTCAATGACGAGGGTTTTAAGAAAGAAAGAAAAACAACATTCAAGTGCCAGAGAAAGAATGCTTAGGCCCTGGATGAATGCAGAAATAAAGAGACAGAAGAGAAAAGGAAAGAAGAAATAGAAGTTTCTGTTTCAGAACCCCATAATTTTGGTATGCCTAACAAAAGCCTGTGGAGGGATGTAGCAACTGCACAGAGAGCAAAGAATTCTGGGAATACAAACTACTTTTCCTAAGTAAATAAATTTTCCAGTAAATCTTTTTAATTTGGCTTATAGCAAATAAGAATTCTGAGGATTGGTCCTTTTGACAGGGGTATTGACTAGCTGAAGATGATTAACACTCACTGGAGGAAACAACTGCATGTCTGCACTATAAAGCCCATTCTTTTGAACAGAGTGAAATAGGTTTTGGTTAATGGACATCCAATCGTGCATTAGATGTGTGTGTGTGTGTGTGTGTGTGTGTGTGTGTATTTTCTGCTTAAAAATATTTGAGCCCAATTAAATGTTTTAGGAAGAGAGCAGTGCCACCAGGATATGTGTAGAACTTTAATAGCGGTAGATGAGTGACCTCAAAGTGTGACTCTTTGCTCTAGGAACAAATTGCAGGATAACACAAGGGAATGTCTCTCCATGTAAATATAAAATGTACCACTTGCTCTTAGAAATGCTCGTTGAAAACTGATTCATAGTCTGGTGTTGATGGTCTATACTTTAATTCAAGCACTCAGGGGGCATTATCAGGTGGATCTCTGAGTTCAAGGTCATCCTGTTCTAAAGGAGATTTTCCAAGACAGCCAGGGCTATGTACAGTAATCGTGTCTTTAAAACAAGGTAAGAATAAACAAAACCCGAGAGAGAGAGAGAGAGAGAGAGACAGAGAGACAGAGAGACAGAGAGACAGAGAGACAGAGAGACAGAGAGAAGGAGGAGAAGAGAAGGAAGGAAAGAATAAAGGAAGGAAAGAAGGGAAGGAGGGACGGAGGGAGGCAGACACTAAGATTTTGCAGTCATTAACCAGTGAAAGAAGAGTTAGCGAATGCCCTGCATTGTTGGGATTGAATACCCTGCAGTAGGATACTGAAAGTGAAGATTCTACTTTTCTGCTGAAGCTTTCTTTTACATGAATGCACTGCATATCTCGAGTCAGCAGGAAGAAATAAGAAAGCAGATAAACATTTTTTGTACACGAGAAACAAAACACCACTGGGTTGCATGACCTGCTGGTTTTCTGGAAGAAACTGGAGGCTGGTTGGCTCTTTACAAAGTTTGAGAAAAACAAAAATTCTTTGTAATCTATGTACAACTGCTTTTATAGATGAGAAACCTGTAAAGGAAAAAGAAAGTAGCTCAACCTAGAATTACGATCTGCCTAAGAAGAGCTTGTCACCACCCCTCTTCACCTCTAGACACATTGGAATGCAGTACCCTTCTCTTTGAGTTTATAACAAACAAAACGGAGACAGTTACTGAAGATTCCCAAATAAACATTAAGCAGACATAGCCATCATTATTTGTGCTTGTCTGTCCCTCTAATCAACACAGCAGACTTCAACCAAACAAACAGAACATCTCGTAAAGAAAACTGTTAGCACAGATGCATTTGCTGATTGTAGTGGGATATCAGTTAATTGAAGGGGATGGCGGAGAGAGAGCCTTAGCTGAGAGGATCACACATTGTTCAGGGTTTTAATGCTTTGCTGTCCTCCTTGAATAGACTATCTGGAAAGCCAGCGAGTTGAAGTAATGAAAAAAATGTAAAAAAAAATCATAGGAACAAAGAAATGAAGAAAGCTTGGTATACTAAGAAAATTCAACAAAAAAGACAAGGAAGTTCAATCCATTTTTATATTTATAGTCAAAGAGGAGGGTGGGAAGTGCAATAGATTTCTGAGTTGTTTACGTTACATTTTTCCAATAACGACTCCAACGACATTTTATTATTTTCTAATTGGCTATCCAATAAAAAAAGTTTGTATTAGATATATCTTTAAATATATGAGTTAAATGGGCTTTGCCTGTTTCACGTATAATAAGATATTTTCTATAAGGTGTCTTTTTCTAGCACACTGAAATTTTACTTTTTCATATAAATGAAAACCAAAGTGAATTTAAGCTCTTTCTGCACACTGAGGGGGATAATTCTAGGTTAGGGGAAGGCATTCAAATGTGTTGGCTTTGGGAAGAGTGAGAGAAAGAAGTGGGGCTCAAATAATCAGGATATGTTTTGAGTCACTTAAAAATTAAAATTCTGGTTATCTCTCAGAAACTGAGGAAGGTAGTCTTTTTGTGTGGGAGGACAGAGAGGAGAAGGCAGAATAAAGCAGAGCAGAACAAGTGGCACCTGCTTGAATAAAGAAGCCACCATGATTTTAATGCAGCTTGTTTAATGCTATTGGATAGACTGCAGGATAAGGCAAGCAGGTGAAGTGCTAGCATAGAAAATTAGGAGGTCTCCGGATGGAAGGAAAGGCCAAGGTGTCTTGTATAGTAAATTGGATTAAAATAGATAGCAGAGTTATAGTTATTCAGTGTTGTCTGTCCATACATCACATCAACTACATGTCAAATGTATCTGTGAACTGCCTTCGAAGATTGACTGACTCATGCTAATACAACAGAATACCATGGAAAACACCCATGTGTGTTTGTCCACATTTACAGATTTTAAAAGGAACCTCAGAAAATAAAAAGTATATGTTTTACAATATTGTCTCTAATGAGCCCATTACAGTTTTGGAAAGAGTATAGTGTTTTTATCATAAATTATACTTTTCTATTGTTGGCAATATTTTGACAGAATAAATTTGTTGATCATGGGTTGTGAAATGGTTTCTAAGTGAAATTTCAATTTTGAACAACATAATATATTAAGGGTTATAATGCATTTTTAGAGATTTTTAAAATCATTGCTAACCTAAGAAAAAGTAAATCCTATATTTTTATACAAATAACCATTTTTGAAGTTCAGATTAGAATGAATAGAATTCAAACTCATTCATTAGTAAAGAATAATTAAAATAATAAATTTATTAAGTGATAAAACACCAAAATAGCATAAGTAATAACAATAAGGTATGTGTTATACATAATATATTTCCTTCTACATTTAATGGTAGTGCATATAAAACACTGGGAGAGTACAGTTTAAAGAGCAACTTCAAGACTGTGTGACCTTTTGTGGTAATAAAAGAAGGCATTTTCTTGAATTTATTGCATGAATCTCAAAGCGGTAGATTATCCAAACAAGGTGGTTCCAAACTGAAGCACTGAGTCATGTGTAACACATACTAGCACTGGGTTATAAGTTGATATGCATTTAGCTCTTACTTACAATTAAAGTTTATTTATGAGATTTCAAATGAGAAACTGTTTTTGAAATTTAGTCATAAATTAAAGGAGCATTTTACTGAAATGATGTCCTTTCTAGGGTTTATTATAAATACCCATGGGATTTCAAAGTGGCATGTGCTAAGGAAATATATAATATCTACATCATCATTGCTCACCAAAATGATTAATTTTTTTGAGTTTCCCTGAATCTTACTGTCAGGATTGAAAATTATGTTGTCATAAGAGTTGCATAAAAAGTTTCTACTTTTTTAAGAGGTAGAAATAAAATTATACCTTAGATTTTGCTGAATGTTCTTGGGAAGAGAAACCCAATCAACACTCACCAACTGGTAGAAGACTTAACTCCCATGAGCAAGGCATGCAGAAGCACCATCCCAGCAGCTGTGTAAAATATACCCTGTCATGTATAAACTAATCTATCCCAGGAAACTGACGGCATTCAATTGTCAGTGTGCATTGATCATTTTTGTTCTTATGATAATGACTCTTTGGGTTTATTTTGTTGACTGTAAATCTCAAGTGAAAATGCAAGTGAAGGTTATCTTGCATTTTATCATAAATTGGCGCCAGCATTATTTTGTGTATTCCCTGATATTAATAAGTTGTTATTGTCTATTTGTCTCTGATCTTTGAATAAATAGTTGAGACCCACCATTTATTTAACATGACTTCAAAATGAAAGGGGAAATTGAAAGATCAAAGACGTGGTGGTTGAATAATTTCATGGGAAATCAAAGTGTTTGGCCTGAATTTCCTTGTATTCAGTGTTGATATATAATCAAACCACTCAGCGATCTATTCCCTGCCTTAAAGCAGGGAGGGATCCATGGCTCCAGATACACTTGTAGCAGAGGATGCCCTTGCTTGATAGCAGTGGGAGGGGAGGCACTTGGTCCTGTAGAGGTTTGGTGTTCCAATGAAGGGGGATGCTGGAGTGGTGGGTAGGGTAGCACCCTCATAGAGGGAGAGGGAACAGGGTGCATGTGGGGTGGGGATTTTGTGAAGGGGTAACCAGGAAGTGGGATATCATTTGAGATGTAAATGAATGGAATGATTAATAAAAGTATGGAATAAAGAATAACCCATATTAAGCTTCTGATAATTCATGCACACATTATTGAAGTGATATGAAATACAAAAAAGGCATATAGTCCATTAATTACCAAAAAAAAGTAGTCCCCAAGTACATCTTAGATATCTTGCTTCTAAGTAGAAAGGGCATAGGGGTTGGATGCAATAGAAATTTTATATTCAAAATAAAGTTTATAAATTCATGAATTATGAAGGTATTTGGGTAAATAATTGTAGAATGTACTCATGTTAAATACCATGCTAATCGTGACATCATATATGATTGTTTATTGATATAAAATAAGATGAAAGAAGAGTAGAAGATATGCGGTCTTTAAATTTTTGATATAGAGGCACAAAAAATGTAAACTTGAGACTTTAAATTAAGAGAAAATATTAATGTAATCTCTCACATATCAGTTAATCAAAATGTATCTGTTACTTTCCAACTTTTTTTTTCTACTGCAAAATTTTGTTAGGCATTATTAATGCAAGTCAAACTTTGTACTATTCGTGGGAAGCTCAATTTAACTGTATAATTTTATTTTATGTAGAAACTACAATTAGGACAAAGATGAGACATAAAATACTACTTTTTAAAAACTTAAAATAATTTAATAGTAAAAGCACAATAAACTTATTTGCCTTTTATTTGAATATAGAATTAAAAATATTAAAGTTGAGTTATTTAAATGATCAACTTGAATGAGTCATGACACCTAAGAAAAAAGTAATACAAAACTATTTCTGAACATTTTTACATATATCTTGACATTGAGCATTTGTTGATCCACAAGTATCCAAATTTCTCTTTTTTCAACAGATATTCTCTTTCATAATTAATACAGTTGTGTCCCATTTCTTACATGGGAACACTCATAAAATACTGTGTTACTGACAATCCTCTTTTAAAGTAATGAGTTTCAGTATTATTATCTTAATTAAATTATTTAAATAGGCTTACAAAAGCACCGTGGAACATTGGCAACTTAAATCTCAAAGGACTTAAACTTCTAGAAGGGAAAAAAAATCTGTTTTACAAATCTTATTAGTGAGGCTTTCTCAAAGTAATCAACCTTTGTCACCACTAAATATTTGACCTGCAGATTACACAAAAAGCTGCAATGGGTATATTTGTATATCTGTGTCTACATGGCAGGTACTCAATCTCTTTTTCTTCCTTATTGAAAATTGAAAGAAAATCTGATAAACATTTTATATTTGTGAATTATATTTACATCTAAGACTTTAGCAACAGTCTTGAACTCATATTAATGTTTATTTTGCATTTTTTTCTCAGTTTGTCTGAACTTTGGGGGAATTGGCTAGAGCTTGACCAATTGTAGAGCACATGATGATACAACCACAATTCAAATAAGCCAAGCCACTCCTTGTCCCACAATTCTGTCATGTGTCTATACCTGGTAGGACAGGAACATAGCAACCAGTCTCAGGGCAAGAGCAGAAAGGACATTCATTAAGCAAGTCCTGAGGGACTACTCATACCCTCATGGACCACAAAGTAAGCTACTGTTAACTAATCATGTTTGGTGCATGAATTTACTTCATTAAAACTAATACAATTATTGATTATATCTATGTATTTGGCTTAGAGTTTCTGAGTTTCGTATTTGTTTTGGAATCTGGTGGTATAAAAACTCTTGCAACAAGCTCTCGGATCCACTGGATCTTGCAACCTTTCTGCCTCCTCTTCTTGAATATTCCCTGAGGCTTCAGCAGGAGCTGTTTTGTAGTTCCGTCAGTTGGGACTGGCTTCCACAGCTTTGCATTTTGATTGATTGTGGCAATTATTATGCTTGAGTGTTTATTTAACTATAATTCATATTTATGCTATATTTTTTCCTACAAAGGCTTGGATCCTCCTTTTGAACCTGTAAGATATGTAACTATATTAATTAGTTCACATCCTATTACTTTCAGTTCAGCAGCTGTTCATTTTAGTTGTTTTATATCAAATGTTATTTTTAAATATTTCTTGCATATTTATCAGTAGTCTTTAAAATATAATCAATTTCATTTTATTGTGCAATATATGTTTATGTAATATAAAATATAAGTATTTTCTTCAGTGTGTATTTATATTTATATCTGTCAATTCTAATGCAAAACTGGGAGATGAATTAGTTTCATATCAATCAAATCATGCAAATATATTAATTAAATAATCTTTATTTTCACAACCATAATTATAGGCTATATTTTAAGTTAATAGCTAATTATGTACATGAATTTAATTCTTTAACATTCTTGCAAATCACAGTAAATCATTAATATTACAAAAATGCTTTATGTTTATTTGGACAGAGTATTAAAATACTCTTCAGGCCTCTACTTTTTTCTAAAACTGTTCTCTTCAGACATTACAGAGAAATGCAAAATTACTTGTTCACAGAATCCTAAGCCATTAACTCTCAAGACAATTGCTGGCTAGAAAGACTATCATTCTGAAGAAGTTAAAGTAGAACATTCATAAAGGGGATCAAAGGGAAGGAATGTATTGGGATACAGATTTAGTAGTAGAGTACCTAGCTTGGATAAGCAAGGGTTAAAACACTGACAGAGGCGTGGGAAGAAGAAAGAAAGAGATGGAAAAGAATGCAAAGCCAAGAGAAGGAAAGTTTTCCTAAATTCAAAAGTATTCCTGGTCAAATTATTACAGATAAATTACTTTCTCTCTCTGGTTAGGATGGCCATTCTCATCTAAAAGTATTTCTCTAGCTGAAAAATGTTTCCTGTCCTTGGATTTTTCAGGCTAATTAATCTTCAACATATACAATATGATTTAGGTAGCTAACTGGCCCTCATTAAACACAGTCTGCTATTTCTGACCACTCACATTATAACTCATCAGACTTCCCAAACCGTAGCTGTTTAAATCAAAGGATTTTCAATGTGGATCACTGACTGCGACTGTCTAGACCTAAGAGATGAGAGACACTCTATAGATAATTGTAAAACCTATTTCTACAATCAGCTTATATTCTTGCAAAGCAAGAGGTACGCTGTCATAATTGCTACCTAAATTACATTCCAGTCTTCAAACTTAGAGGCCTACAGACTTAAATGTCTCCAGTAAATGAAAAAGAATGCTACACTTTCACCTTCCATAAAAGTGTTCAGGATAGAACACATTCCTTTGATTTATCTTATTACTCATCAAGGATAATTTTCATTGTTCTGTGGGCTGGATTTGATACCCATGAAGTGTTCCATTGAAGATTTAATGTGTTGCCTCTGAAATGTGGAGTAGTAGTTTTTTATGAAAAAAAAGGAAAGTTTAGGAACATTTGGGTAGGAATAAATAGAAATGCATTTAAGATATTTTCTTTTGTTTGTGCTTTGTTGAAGGGAATGGTACATGGATTGAGTAAGCAAGCATTTTTTTTATTTGTTTCCAAATATAAGAGAAGTTAGAACTAGACAAACATGTAGAGACTCATCACCATTAGGTGAGTGGCTCCGTCTCAGAGTTGTTAGTTGACTACTGTTTTGCATAATTCATCCACGTGGGCACAACAGCTTAGGAGTTGACTCTGTTACAATTTTGTTAGGCAGGAAGAAAAGTTACCTTGAAAAAAATGCATCTAAGTACTGTTAAAGAGGAAATGAAAATTTAAATATCAAAACTATTTTCAAGGACAAAATCCTATTATTCTTGTGAGCGAATCTTACTCAGTGAGCAGAGCACCAAAATAAAAATGAGGGATTTCCACTTATACCCTTCTTAGGAAATGAATTAGAGGATACAATAGACTCTTTGCCTCTACTTCCACAGTGCAAAAATCTGGAATTGAGCTAAAGCTCTAAGTGTCCTATCACAGTTTAAGGATTTCTTGCTATGTACTAATATTTAAAGAGTTAAACAATGAAAGCAGGCATGGTGGCACAAACCTTTAATTCCAGAACTGGAGAAGGAGATAGGTAGATCTCTGAGTTTGAGGCCAGCCTGGTCTACTGAGTGAGTTCCAGGACAGCCAGAACTACACAAAGAAACCCTGTCTCGAAAAATCAAAAACAAATGAAATAAAGACATAAAATAGAAATTAGGCAATACGAATAAAATGCAGACATTCAATATAAATAAACACGATTTGCTTTAAAGTTGCCTTAATTTTAAAGATAGTTTCAATCCATATAAAGATTGGGGCTGACATGACAACTAGCGAGATGGGAAGATGGGAAAGCAGTAATTGGCCCTGACAAAAGGAAGGGGAAAAAATCGTAAACACAATTGATTTTTATACTCTTGGTTTTTCACTGAGTGTGAATTGTAATTTCAGATCGTATTTTGGAAACTAATCATAAAAGAGCTTGATAGCTTACTGCAGACGTTTTCTCAAATTGGGACAAATAGGACTTCCGGCATATCGTGATTCAAGCAATTCTTACTGCTGGCAGTATTCTTTTAAACGGAGAGCTTGAATATTATATCTTCCTGACTTTGCTCTCTCTTCTGAAAATTATAGCTTATACCTTTGAATGAAAGCTATACAGACTGTAATAGGCAGAAAACACACACACACACAATAGTGGTATTTTTAGTAGGTGTAAACAGTGAGTTTTAGAGAGAAAAATGTACAGTAAAGAGTCATACACCCTAAAACTCATCTTATATTTTCCAATTCCTTTTGATACTTTATTCCTCCGATGTGCATTTCAAATATATGCTATATATTTCACTGCATATTTTATGTAACTTTTCCTCAGAACATTCTCCATATAATTTTAACTACTACATATAGTTCTTAGATTTTTGTTGAAAATGTGTCCCCTACAAGTCAAATAAGTAAATACTATTCTATATATGCAACTACTGTTCTTCCTTGAACATATTTATTAAATTTAATCTTCAAAAATCTTTGGAAGGAACTTGTACATCAATTACTGTTTGATGTCCAGGCACATGGAAACCTGTTAGCCATGTGTTGTTTTTAATCTTACTACAAATTCAAGGAGCATAGAGAAAATAAATATCTTGGTAACAAAAGAAGTTTTTATGGATGAAAAGACAAGTTACTGTAACAGAAGACATTAAGGGAAGGATGGATGGAGAGGGGGCAGAGGGAAGTAAGACTGGTCCGTACAGGCTCAGGGCAGAGGACTTCTGCATAGGACAGGATGTGAACAGACCCTGCTTCTCTTCGGACTCATTCTTCTAATACAGAAGAGTCCGGAAGCCAAATGCTACTCAAACACCATCTTCTACACACACACATTGTCAATGAGTTTATTTTCCAAAAAGAAAAGTGATTTGTCTTAAAACCAACGAAATTGAATTCCTTTTGCAGTTGTTTAATACCAGGTTTAGTTAGCAGGCTTCTATGTGAACAAGAACATCACCTTAAATTGTTTCTGATAGAAGTCTGAAACCTGAAACTGACAGGGACACTATTTGGTAGCATGGACTTAGTCCTAGTTCCTCAAGTCTTCCTATGCATGCATGTCTTTGTGGTTCCTCTGTTTTTCTTTTTGTTGATTAAACAGCTCTTTTGTTTTCTCTACTAATTAATGTATTTATTCATTTTATATCCAGATCTTTGTCCTTCCTCCTGGTTCCTACCTCACAGAGTCCCTCTCCCCATCCCACGCCATTTGGCCTATCAACACCTAACCCCTAGCTGTTCCCCTACCCTAGCATACTAGTCTCTCCAGGGCTAGGCACCTCCTCTCTCCAGATAAGGCAGCCCAGTTAGGGGAATGTATTCTACAGATAGGCAACAGCTTTAGCAATAGCCACCCTCTAGTTGTTGAAGGGTGTTGAAGTTGTTACATGTGTGTAGGGGCCTAAGTCCAGCCCATTTATGCTCTGGTTGTTGGTTAAGTCTCTGAGATTCCCCAAAGGCCCAGGTGAGTTGACTCTGTTGTCTTCCTGTGGGTTTCCTTTACCCCTTGGGCTGCAATCCTTTCCTCAACTCCTTTATAAGAGTCTCCAAGCTCCAGCCTATGTTTGACTGTGGGACTCTGCAGTTGTCTGAGTCAGCTACTGGGTAGAGGCTCTCAAAGAACAGTCATGCTAGGCTCCTGTCTGGTTTTCCTGGGTGGGAACAGGCTTCCTTAGAGGTAGACAGAGCTGTGGGTTGGGGAGTAGGTTGCTAATCCATGATTTCAAGTAAAGGTGTGGACCTGAAGGAAGATGGAGCTCTGAAAGGAAAGGCGACTGAACAACTCTTATTCTTATATTAGCTCGGTAAATGCCTCATTCCAAGAATTGATGGGACAGATCATGAAGGAAATTGTAATTTCTCCTTCCTATTATCACTGTGTCTATCTCTGTCTGGGAATATTTATTAAAACACTTTTGTTGCTAGCAATGCTCCCCGCCAAAAAGAATCATTCCAGCTTTAAAAAGCTGTTTTATTCCAGAATGCAGAGTATAGACTAACTGGTTATTTATGGTCAGCGCCCATTCTCTGAGTCCTCTACCCCCAGCATAAGAGTTTGTAAAGTATGTTACATCTTACTTCTCTGTACCACATAAAGGATCCCTGCATGCTCTCGGAGGTACTGTGTACATTTCCTTTCCTTGAAGTCATACTGTTTCACACAGGCAGCAAATTCCTAGGTATAAAAGAAGCTTAGCTGTGTGCTCCCAGGTGTGTGTCAGGCCATTCTGTGAGTTCCTCAGGCACAGAAGTGCACAATGGGAAACAACTTCGGAAAGGCATCAACAAAAAGGAAGTGAAGCTTGGTTGTTATATTTACATAAGCAATAGGTAGCAGCAATCAAGGAGGAGCTGGTTCACTTTAGAAGTCAGAGAAGAAAGACAGAGGGGTGAGCGGGTGGGGCAAGCAAGAGGAAAATTCTGTACTCCAGTATGGAGGAAGCGAGTAATTAGCTTTCTGGCTTGTGGCATATCTGCGCACACACACATTTGCCTAAAGAGATAAAACAGTTTGGTGAATACTTCAGAGGCACTGCATTCTCTCCGAATTATGTGTTAATTAAAGTGATTATCACAGCAGCTTTGCTCCATCTTATGCACAAGGAAACTGAGGCTGGCCCCTACTCCTTTTGACCTGGATCTCCTTATGCACTTCTACGCAGGTGGTCGACAGGGTTCTTAAGCCTGTGCACTGCTCACATTCCTGTGTCACATACATTTCCTGCATTGGGTTGTTTCAATGGCATCTCTCTCTATGAAAGACCTATTATGTTCCAGGTGTTTTATTGTAAATTATATAGTACAGAAGTGGTAGTTTTGCTTTCTTCCTGGCACAAATATAACTTCCTGTCAGTTGAATGATTCTTGTGGATATATCAGCTTTTAACCCATTCTGTTATGTTCCTACTTTCTAAGTATCACAAGCAATCTGCATTGTTTCACAGAGCATGTATTATTGTTAATTGTATCAGTCTGGGAGAAGATTGATACAGTATACTTGGTATAGCTGCAAAGCCTAAATAAATGATATCAAGTAGTTTTAAGAAACAAAAGTCCAGGAATTAATTGCCCCTATGTCCCACTGTTTATCTTGTGGGTGTTTCTTGTCTAAAGCATATATCCAAGCAGATATGATGGTTCCTTCCAGCTCTAAACACAGCAGTCTGAGACTTGACAAGTAAAATAGTGGCTGAAAGGTTATACACATTCCAGTAGCGTAATTTACTTAGACTAAGACAGAGTCACTTAATGTTTAAGATGTCAGGCCTGAATTGCTTGAAATGCTTAGAGAGATTTCTTGGCATAGGTTATTCAGAAAGATGGACGTATAGGGCCTGCAGACAGAGTGGATTGGGTATTAAAGGAAGTTCCTGACCTTGAGTTTCTTAATGCACTTTTAAAGTTAAGTGTTTTCATAGACTCAGAAAATGTAAGAATGCATTTACAGAGCATGAAAGATGGCTCAGTTGGTAAAGTAAAGGTCACTAGCCCTTAAGCCTGATGGCTGAAGTAGTCTCCACGACATACAATGTGAAAAGCACAAACAAAATCATTCTCTGCCTTCTACTTGTATACCATGTTATCCAGCAAAGCACACACACACACACACACACACACACACACACACACACACAGATATACACACATACGCACACAAACATACACACACATTTATATACACACATACACACACATACACACACACACTTATATACACACATACACACACATACACACACATACACACACACACACACACACACTCCAATAAGTGACTACAATTTGAATATTTTTTGACTCAACAACAAGCACAATAAGAAACAACTGAGTTAGATCTGTCGACTCTAACTTATAATCCCACTGTTTGGGAGGCTGAGACTGCAGGATCGCCATGACTGCCTGGTGTACACAATAAGACCCTGCTTTAAACAAAAATAAATTGAGAGAGAGAAAGAGAGAGAAAGAGAGAGAGAGGGAGAGAGAGAGAAAGACAGAGAGAGAGACAGAGACAGAGAGAGAGACAGAGAAGAGACATGGAAACAGAGAGACAGAGAGAGACAAAGACAAAGAGACAGAGACAGAGAAGGACAGAGATGAGAGAGAGATAATCGAGCCTAGGTTATACTCAGTTTTTTGGTCTTGTCAAGCAAAACAAATATCTCCTTGTAGCCTGAAACCAGGGCTCCAATTACTTCATGAATTCTGGCAACAAACAATAGGAAAAATCAACCCAAACACCTGCTGTGTGTTTATGTAAGTCAAGTTCAGGCAGGAATATTTCTTCAAGATTTCCCATGTAACTGTGGTTCAGAAATTCCAGATTTGCCCTTCCTACTGCATATCTGATCGGACCTTAAGATGTTTCTTTTACATACTTGTTAGAAGCCCAGTTCCCTCAGCCCCACAATGATCAAACCCAAACCTATACTACATCCTCCTCTCCCCATTCTTGCATCCAATGTCCTCCAGACTCATTATCAAACATTTTGGGATGGATACATGATAAATGGCACACCATGAATTGCTTGTTTTCTTTCTTTTCTTTTCTTTTTCTTTTTGCTTGTTTTCTTTCTAGGACAGGACTGTAGTACTCCTGTTAACCATTCATTCTCCATTAATAAGAAAAAAAATCCATGTTTTAAATGAAAACTACAAAAGGTCATCTGTAGAGTAAAATATTGAAATGGTTTTATTTGTAATTTGGTTAAAATTTATGGTAAAAAACCTAGTGTATCCTAGATTATGTAATAAAAAGGAAGCCAGTTCTAACATGTCTTCCAAACCAAAGGGGAAATCTTTATAATTAAAATAAGTCTTTGCATAGTTGTCAGAATATTCTTATAGAAATTGAATGTACCACTTTTTCTTAATGTGACACAAGATTTTAGTGTCAGGTTATTTACTTAGATTTAGTTTATTTGCCGTGGCTAAAATTTGTGGGCTCTGGTTGCTTTGGAAATGGGACGACTGATTGTTGAATTTCTTTATTCATGTATTTATTTCATATCTGTGGGCAGAATTGGTTTTTACACTGGAGTTAGTTTCAAGTTCAGCTCACCCTATCATTTAACAAAGAGATGAGAAAAAGATCTCAGCTGTCTATGCCTCTTTTTGAAACCTGACCTGGCATTCTTCCATCTGAAGTCTAATTATTTGTTTTTCTAGTATAGGTCCACTCACCAGACCTGCAATGAGCATAAGGTTCCTTCAAAGGGTGAGGTCATCAAGACTATTATAATGCTTAAACTATTTTATATAATTGTCCTTTACAACGCAAACAAATTATCTCTGAAACTGGGTTCCACTTCACAGATCTTATTTTGCTTTGAAAACCACCAGTCACACCCACATCATCCCACACCCAAGCTGCATATTTTACTTGACCTATAATTATATAGGCAGAGCCAGCTCTACTCTATCCCAGTTGTGCCACACCCAACAGAGATCCACACATTTGGCAACATGTTTTCATATTCATCTTCAAGCAGACTGATTTCAAAATATATCTCTTGGCCCTCTGTTTGTTTGTTTTGTTTTGTTTTGTTTTGTTTTTTCGAATGGACACTTTCATTTTTACAACTATTTCATGATTATGTTTTAGATGAGAAATAAATACTTGGTGTTACTTAGCGCCAGAATGAAATGATAAATAACTTTGCTGACCAATGAAAATATCACATGGCAGAGGAAATAAGATCTTGAGAAGCAAAATCTGTAGCATTTGTAGAGATGGGACATGGGACGCACATTAAGTGCACAATAAATTTGTCAGGAACTGTGCAAGTGTGTAGTAGAGACAAATTTCATAATCAAAAAAAAAAACTTCAGAAGGCAGAGAGATAATTAAAGAGACTCCAGGCTTAGCAGTAGTTGTATGGTTAGGGAAGACTGACAAGTATTTGAAGACAGTCCGGCACAGTGTGAGCATGCTTGGGAAGAGAAGGAAATTGTGTGGGACTGAACAGTGTTATGTGCAAAGCTGTTTGCACTGAGGTGTTAGATTGTACCTCTTGCACCACTCGACCAAAATGCTTGGCTCCTAGTGTGAAAAAGAGCCCATGTGCCGTTCTCAAATGAAAGACTGCATTGTTGGAATGTTATGCAGCAATCATTTTTATGAACTGGAATAATTACCAGTTTAAGAAAAAGACAAACACCAAGTGTTTACACTGAGTGCATGGAATGCAGGGAGAATGGTGGCATTAAGGACCGTGGAGCACTGCATCAGAGAGGGTAAATGTGACATCACTGTCCACACGTGCCACCAGTCACAGCCTAAGTAGACCAAGGTTGCAATGTCTACAATCTCTTTCCCTTGCCAACATAGTTAAGATTCCTTTGTGGCCAGGGTAGAAGTTTTATTACTTCTATTATAACACACACACACACATATTTTGCCTTGAAAATATTGCTTTGCTGTATTGAGTTACTTTCCAGGAAAGAACTAGACAACTGAGCAATGTGTCTGGCCTGGTGAGAGACTTCTTTTTGAAAACTATAAGGAAAACGAGATTTACTGGCAAATGTTAATCCTTTGTGCTTATTTCAACATGTTTCCTTTTTATTGTTAAAGCAAACATCTTTCCTGACCAGGAAAATAGCAATAGCTGGAGCCATTCTGATGGGAGCTTTAGATCTGTGGCACATACACTCTGTACCATCTGGCCAAAGTAGCTTGTAAATTAACGAAGAAATGCAATAAAGCTACATAACTTTCTCCTATATTGTCCATGGTTTCTCCTCAGTTCAAGTGGCCACAAGTCAGATTTAATTACTATAGTTTTTCCTTTTTTACTCATCTTCTCTCTTTGTCTCCTCCTCTTCCTCCTCTTCCTCCTCTTCATCCTCCCTCTTCCTCCTCATCCTCCTCTTTCTTCTCTAAGATGGGAGTGTCTCTCCGATGACTACATATAGCTCAGTGGGTGGCTTGGAGAAGAAAATGAAACAGAGTTTCTCCATAATGACAACAGTTCTGTATGAAATTTGAAAACATATTCAGGCATGCTCTATTTCATAACAGAAAGCCGGATACTTAATGAGTTAAATTGTGTAATGGAGACTTTTCTTCATCACACAGCCCTCCCATTTCTCTTGATAATGATAAGAAATAGTGGAAGCTGTCATGGGACGTGACTAACTAGAAACTACCATTTGTGCGTTGGCTAAGTAAGAGACTAATCTTCTCAAACTAATTTAAGGCAATTAACCAACATCCAGGAGAGCCAAGACAAATTTCAGCAATTACAGTAAGTAGTATTTTAGAACTTATGTTGGAAATGATAGTCCCTCTCCAGTATTTTTTTGTGGTCTGGTCATGTTTAGTATAAACCACCAAACCACCATTCAAGAAATGCTGGAGTAGCTGTTAAATGATGATTTAAGGGGGATAAAACTAAGGTAAGAGAGGCAAGTGAGAAGAAGTTGAAACCACAGAAAAGGAAAGAAAGAAGGTCATGACTTCCTTGCCACAATGTCTTTTGTAGTTACTGTTAGAAGACTGAATCCGGTGCTAGGGTAGCATCTCTCCAGGCATTGCAGTTACTGACATGCTGGCCCTTGAGCTTCTGGCCAGCTTGACTATAGAGATTCAGTGAGCTCAAGGCATGGGGGCAGAGGGAGGAAGGGGGGCAGAGACAGAGAAAGAGAGAGAGACAGAGAGACAGAGAGAGAAAGACAGAGAGAGACAGAGAAAGAGACAGAGACAGAGACAGAGGAGGGAGGGAGGGAAGAGAGAGAGGGGAGAGAGAGAGGTCAAAGAAGGAAGAGGAAGAGGAAGAGGAGAACAGAGGTAAAGAGAGGGAGAGATGGAGGGATGGAAGTACAGTGCTTATGAATGAGGAATGAAGATGGTTGAGGCAAAGAGGGAGGGACAGAATTCACATCTCATTGAACCATCTCAAATCATTCTGCGTCCATCCCCCACCTCCCACTCCCAGCTCAATTCCCCACCCAGCTGGCTTTATAAAAGCCAAAGGAAAAAATTCACATTAGAGATTTCTGAAGCTACTTAATAGTGAAAAATTCAGTATTTTTACAATCTTCTGAATCCTCCTTTTTCCTTCATTATAGTATGGATCCTTCCTTGGCCCATAGTATCTCTCCACTAAGCAAGATGGCTTTCACTTATCCCAAGAACTTTGTAATACTCCGGGTGTTTTTCTTCACCTTAGGGAGGCTACTAAATGTTCAAGGGTTCTGCCATATTCCCAGGAGATGTTACCTGTGCCCATTAGGTTATGCTTTGGTGTGATTCTGTTAGAGAATTATTGTCCATGATTTAGCACGTTAGGGTTTAGTTTATGGTCATGAAGGTAATTACTTACTCAATCATTTATTCACTCACTTTTAGCTCCTGAGTGCATTGCTCCCTGGTAGCTGCCCAGAAGCAGTTTTCTTACTGTGTTGAGCATGGAGGAGAAATACCCTTTGTTCTGAAAGTGTAATTATGGGAAACTTGTCAGTATTTACTGTTTTGGTTTTGGGTTTTCTTTTTGTTTGTTTGTTTGTTTGTTTGTTTTGAACTGGCCCTTTCATTGCTAACTTAGCCTGAAATATTAGTCCAAATAGGAATGCCAAATTTCTCAAGGCTGCCTTTGGCCATTAACCAACCAACAGGTGTGTCCACTATTTCCTTCATCTGCTAAATTCCTACCTCCTTGGGCAAGCATTTGTCTTCCTTAGGAGGAATTTGCAGTTTTCATTATGTAGTTATTTATAAATGCCTGCTGTCTCTTTCAAATAAGGTTTTCTCTAGTCAAAAACTACAATTCAAATCAGAATGGGCTTTAAGATTGAAAGTCTCCAGAATGCAGCTCACAAATTAACAACTGATTTGTGCAAACTGCAAACTAAAAGTTTTTTATATCTAATTAGAATGTATATATTTAGAAGCCAGCAAATATGGTAGTTGGGAAAAAATCATTTGGTTACCAGTGATAGGGTAACATTGTTAACTTTTCTTCTCACTTCTGCCAGGACTTTAGAAAGAGCATCAATGGGAAATTGCAATAAAACATTATCCTGGTTGTTCTCCAAGGTTAGCAAGTGAAAACTTTGTTTAGTTTCACTAAAGATATAGAGACAACTAGATAACTGTTAAACTTAGCACTTGCCATAGTAGTTTGACTTTATACTCACAGAAAGTTCTTGGACTCTGAGCTGTGCTCATCTGTTAACAGTGGTTTACTTGGGAAATGTATTTGTATTTCCAAAGGCGTGATGCTGCCTGCCTTCAATCTCAACAGAGGCAGGTGGACTTTGTGTCCTACAGCGTGGGTTCTAAGACACCCTGGGATACACAGAGAAACCATGCCCTTCACCCCCAAAAGACCAATGAAACAACACCAAAAAATCATGATTGATGATTGTTTAAACAAATTGGTGAGGTTTAACATTAAAGACTTCAATCAACATTAAAACCACAATAAGTAAGCAGGCATGTGGATAGCTAAAAGCGTTCTGTACATGACGTTGTACAAAATATCCTAGTTAAATTTCTACCTCCTCTTATTTGCAAGACAGAGCTAGGGTCTCCCTAAGCAGTGTGAGGTTGCTGGTCTTTCACTCTCTGTATGGTTCTAAAACTTTTCATGTTACTATCATTTTTGTGGAAATTACACTTAAGTGTTTCTGTCATTTTTTTTCTGTCACACTGACACTGCCCATCAAATAAATATTTGTCCTGTTGCTTTCCAAAAAGTGTTCCCTGCTATGTTTGGAAGCTAGAGCAGCACTAACTCCATTAACCAATGAAGATAAACAAAATACTCTTTGGTAAGACGAATAAAATATTTGTCCTATCTCCTTTTCTCATCTTTTTTTCTTCATTTCTCCCAGTTGCTTGGAAAATCTTGATGTGTATTTTAGTTGGTGTAAGGGGGCTGTCATGTATTAGGAACTTTAATCAAGTGCATACAATCAAATATACTACTGTGATCAAAACTTATCTGAGTCCTTCTTCAGGATTCCTGCCTGTTCCTTTCTTTAGGCTGTACTAAGGTTTCATGTAGACCAGACTTCTTTATTAGGCTGTACACATTCCTGGGATTTATTCCTAGGGAATCAGGTTCTCTGATAAACCTGTTTTATATTTATTCTATTATTGTTGACATTAAATGTTTTAAGGGATTGAGAATTTGCACAGCAATTAAGTGCATTTTTTCTTGCAGAAGATTCCAGTTCAATACCCAGCACACACATGGCTGCTCATGACCCTCAATAAGTCCATTTCCAGGGGATCTAACATTCTCTTCTGATCCCTGCAGGCAACAAGATTGCATGTAGTACATAGACATACAGGCAAAAACACATACACAATATTGATTGAATAAATAAGTAAACTATTTTTAAGAAGTGCAATTGCCATTTTCTGTGTATGTCACTTTGAAATCAAATGTATTGTCAGTTTCCATGGTAGTAGGCTCAGTATATAACTGGTGTTAGAAAGAAGGCTTACCCCACATGTGGCCCATACATATACAGCCACCCAATTAGACAAGATGGATGAAGCAAAGAAGTGCAGACCGACAGGAGCCGGATGTAGATCGCTCCTGAGAGACACAGCCAGAATACAGCAAATACAGAGGCGAATGCCAGCAGCAAACCACTGAACTGAGAATAGGACCCCCGTTGAAGGAATCAGAGAAAGAACTGGAAGAGCTTGAAGGGGCTCGAGACCCCATATGTACAACAATGCCAAGCAACCAGAGCTTCCAGGGACTAAGCCACTACCTAAAGACTATACATGGACTGACCCTGGACTCTGACCTCATAGGTAGCAATGAATATCCTAGTAAGAGCACCAGTGGAAGGGGAAGCCCTGGGTCCTGCTAAGACTGAACCCCCAGTGAGCTAGACTGTTGGGGGGAGGGCGGCAACGGGGGGAGGGTTGGGAGGGGAACACACATAAGGAAGGGGAGGGGGGAGGGAGATGTTTGCCCGGAAACCAAAGAATTATTATTAAGTATTAAATAAATTTTAAAAAAAAAGAAAGAAGGCATACAGGTCTTTACATCCTCTTCAACCTCTCCAGCTGATTATTTTCCTCCTGTACTCTGAAATTCCTTGATGTTTTTCAATACCGTAGTGAACTGAAAGGTAAAGATATGGCCAAAACAGTAGTGGGGTGTTCCACAACAGTCATGCTTCCTAGGAATTCTGGGAATTACGTAGTATCAAGTGGTTCTGAGATGGAAACGCCTATCATATCATCTGGGAGTTAATGAGTGCTTCTGTCTCATTCCTGATGTGTTCACCGCTTTTATAGAGGGCAGCCTGGGCTACTGCACAAGATTCTATCTTCCAGAATCACAGAACAATAATAAATAAATAAATAAATAAATAAATAAATAAATAAATAAATAACCAAGAAACCTTTCGGCCCATAAAGAAGAATCCATGCTTGCAGAAGGTAAATGGTTTGTGAAGTGTGCATGTGTGTGTGTGCGTAGGCATGCGTATGCATATGGGTGTGTGTGCATACATGAGTACATCTGAGTGTATAAACATGTGTGTGCATGCTTGCGTGCATCTGCGTGTGCATGCATGAATAGGTGTGTTGGAAGTTGTTTGTGTGTGCATGTGCACATATTCACATGTGTGTTTCTGTCAGTATGTTCATTGAGTGTTTTTGGTTGACTAATGCTAAGAGTAAGTGGGAAAACAGAGATATGGCTTCAGTATCTTCTAGGTTCAAGTCTCTACTGCATTACGTAACCTCAGGTGAATTACAAAAACTTGCTGAACTGAGATTTTCTTACTTCAAAATAATTATAACAGGATAATAATACTTCAAAAGTTATTATGAGTCTGATTATACCTAATACATTGCCTGGAAAACTTGGCAGTTAATCATTGTGGATTTTTCTTTGTAACACAACACAGTTCTTTTATCTTAACAATGTATGTAACAACATACACGAATTAATTAGCACACTATAGGTGTGAATGATGGTTGAACCTTCAATATATTTTCCCTTTTTAATAAATTATCAAATCTCATTTTTCATTAAACCTAAATAATGGAATTGGCATAAAGGCATTCTTGTATATACAGAGAGAAATTAATTACTATCTCTAATATTAGTAAAAGTATTTCATTTTAAACACTGTCGCAAAGAAACAATTTCTAATAACAGCTGGCATGGGTTATGAAAGAATATCATCAGATATCAGAACAAGTAATCTCTTAATAATTATTTTGAGACTACCTGTTATTAAAGTTGAACTTAAGACTGATCATCTGTTTAACAACTTTTTTGAAATCATGAGGCTAGGCATGAAATGGTCAATATTATACATTGCACTGACAGTCAATTGTCTGAAAGGCATCTTGCAAATGACTTACTTTTTGAAATGTAATCTGATAATTGAAAACGGATTCTCTCCCAATCACAGCAGAAAATCCTCTCACTCCTGAACATCATCCTTCTACAGGCTAATATGACAGGCTATAAAAACTACTACTTCTGTGATTTCACTGTCTTCAACTGCACACTGGTCCTCCCCCTGCCCTAGAAGGATGCTAGTGTTCTCGAAGAAGGAAGAATTGTTGCATTTTCTTGTCCTTTAGAACGTCTCTTTTGAAGGTATTTCAGGACTTCAATAACATGCATAAATCCCAAAGTTAAATAATGCCAGAAAATAGACATTAATATTTAAACTAGAACTTCCTAGAAAAAAACATATTTTCCAAGTTTAAGAATAACAGTCAGTTCAAAGCTATAACAATCTTTAACTCATTAGATCATCACTGAAATTAAAATATTATAATTAATATCAATTTTTTCTACTTACATATATGTATGTGTTGGGGAAGAGCACAGACTTCTTTCCATGATTAATACAATTTATTCCAGACAATGATATGGACAGAAAAAGTTGCACCTCAACATTTGTATTCTGTTTACTCATATGTAAGAAAATCAGGCTGGCAAGGAAAGCAAAATACCATGTCACACTCAGAAACGAGTAACTATAGGTATCAGTGTGAGAGAAAAATTCTAATGCTTGAGTATAATAATGTATATTTTATGACAATCCTCAAATTTTAAGATAATTTCAAGTTTTATAAGAATAAATGAATTCTGGTTGACTGTACATGTGATCAACATTAATTTATATTAAAATATTAATGTACTTACATTGTATACACCTTTTGGTTTCAGTCATGAAAGATTAAAAACAAAATAAGGATTTGATGGTTGAAAAAACTATTCCCTCTCCTTACATTCCTGTCTTTACTCTTTGTAGATTATTAGTAATGCTATTATCAATTACAAGGTCAATAATTTATTATAAGGCTTTTCAAAGCCACCAAAAATGTCACAGTACTAGAAGGCTTTATTAAGCTTACTTACAGAGCGTTACAGCTAGGAAACATGTTTCTTATTTGGATGTCCAGAATTAAAATAGATTTAGTTACAAGAAGAAAGATTTTGATGGATAACGGAAGATTTAAGGTGAATAAAAATATTCACATTTTTTTTACAATGATACTCTCTCATGCTGAACTATGCACTGCTTAGCAGCCCAAGGTCAAGGCAAATATTTTAGTTGAAATAAAATCAATTTTAGACAATAAAAGGCCTATAGCCTATCAGTGAATAAAATATAACCTCTTTAAAGATTCCCTTTTAAATTAGCAGGACATATCAGTTTATGTGTTATAATATAGTATCCAAGAATAATAAAAGTTTATAGTTCACCTTCATATTAACCTTGCTTCTGAGTGGGAAGTCATATGGCAGGGTTGGTCTAAGAGGAGCACCCTTTTGTTACATATCAGGTCTTGCTCTTATTAAAAGGTTAACTTCGTTTATTTTGATCTAATTTTGAGATTGTCAGAATTCATACATCTTACACATTAGAGTATATTCATCATACTGGCAGGTTGTATTCCATTTCTTTCTAAAATTTATCTCCTTTATTTACATTTCAAATGTTATCCCCTTTCCTGGTTTCCCCTCTGGAAATCCCTTATGCCATTCCAGTCCCCCTGCTTCTTTTAGGTGCTGCCCCACCCACCCACTTCTGCCTCCTAGTCCTTGCCTTCCTCTATACTGGGGCAAGAGCCTTCACAGGACCAAGGGCTTCTCCTCCCATTTATGTCCTACAAGGCCATCTTCTACTACATATGCAGAGGGAGCAATGAGTTACTTTGTGTGTACTCTTTGGTTGGTGGTTTAGTCCCTGGAAGCTCTGGTTGGTTGATATTGTTGTTCTTCCTATGGAGTTGCAAACTCCTTCAGCTCCTTCAGTCCTTTAATTCCTCTATTGAGGACCCTGTGCTCAGTCCAGTGTTTGGCTGCCAACATCCTCCTCTGTATTTGTCAGGTTCTGGCAGAGCCTCTCAGGAGACACCATTATCAGGCTCCTCTCAGCAAGCACTTCTTGGCATCCACAATAGTGTCTGGGTTTGGTGTATATGGCATGGATTGCCAGGTACAAAGGTAGTCTCTGGATGGTCTTTCCTTCAATCTTTGCTCCACACTTTGTTTCCATATTTCCTCCCGTGAGTATTTTGTTCCTCCTTCTAAGAAGGACTGAAGCATCCACACTTTGGTCTTCTTTCTTCTTGAGCTTCATGTGGTCTGTGAATCGTTTCTTAGGTATTCTGAGCTTTTAGTCTAATACACACTTATCAGTGAGTATATACTATGTATATTTTCTTTCTTTCTTTCTTTCTTTCTTTCTTTCTTTCTTTCTTTCTTTCTTTCTTTCTTTCTTTCTTTCTTTCTTTTTTTGGTTCTTTTTTTCAGAGCTGGGGACCGAACCCAGGGCCTTGCGCTTCCTAGGCAAGCGCTCTACCACTGAGCTAAATCCCCAGCCCCGTATATTTTATTTCTATCAGTACATAGAGTCTATTGGGAAAGTTTGCAGAGATTGGGAAAGGAAAGTTTCAAGTAATCTATAGTAATATCTGGTAGCTGTACTAATGTACTCTTGAAAATTATTGTAAATTGTTTTACATGTTTCTATCATCAAAATCTGGGCATGGAGAGATGAATCAAAGGTTAAAAGCACTTACTTTTTTTGCAAAGGAACCACATTTGGTTTTTAGCATCAATGTGGCAGCTTACAATTGCTACCGTTCCAGAAGATGAAAGGATCCAATGCTCTCTTTTGACATCATAGGGACCACCTTGGACATGACACACACACACACACACACACACACACACACACACACACACACACACACACAGAATTTAAGAATGAAATAAATCTTGTAAATTGATAACTATTTGACCATTCAAATATTAGTTCACCTGAACATTTTATTATGTATACATATTTCAAAACCCATTTTACATGAAAAACATTCACAATATTAGTGTATAATTTTAAAAATTGTTATATAAAGAAAGATAGGAAAATGTTGGGGACAGTGGCACAGAGGGAACAGGAAGAAGTCACTCTGCAACACTTTGGCTTCATTCATGGCTTTTCTATCTTTTCCTTTTCTCTCAGACAGCAGTTTCCCCATTGCCTTCAGGGTGACTTCAGACTCTAGAGTCTCCTGTCTCAGACTCAAGACAGAGTGCTAGGATTTTAAGGGTGTACCACTATGGCCATCCTCCTTGAAGTTATTTCACAAGCATTTACAGCAAACTTCCTCTTAAACTTCTCTTCCAGTTTCCCTCACCTCCTTTTCTTATCCCACTTTTGCGAGCTGTTCCACTTGTGACCTGATACTTCATCTTAAGAATCTTGACCTCTTCCAGGATACAGAATTATGATGCTTCTGGAGCATGAGGCCTGGGTTCATCTACAGAACACACCTATCATGTCACCCCGCGATCCAAGTTTGATATCCTATTTCACAACATGAAACTCTCAGAGTAATAATAAGACCAGTTGCATCATGTATAGGATACCATGGAGCAATTCAGAGCAAGTAGGTTTTATTTCTCAGCTATTTAACTGACCTTGGTGTATCTAACAGTAATAGAAAAACCCCTCTGTTCTTCCTAGAATTGTCTCTTATGTGCTCTTTCACCTCGACAAAAGCTGACTTTGTATTTCTATATAGTACTGGGAGCAGTTACTTCAGAGTAATATTAACTTGGTTTTCTAGATTTTCAAAGTGATGAAATAAAATAATTTTATTGTTTTAAACATGAATCTTGCAATTAGAATTTCACAGACTCATCATGTATTCTTTCTTCAAAATTTACCTTTTCCTTTATATAAAAAAAAGAATGTGACAATTGACCTCTTGCTTTTTCATATTAACCAAGCAAGAGCTGCAGTTTTAATAACTTAATTTTGCTCCTTATTCTAATATTAAATCAGAGTTGCAGATAAAAAGAATTTAGGAGAATAGTCAAATATTTAATTTACACATACATATCTTTGTCTCTATGTATGTGTGAAGGCAAAAGTCCAAGTAATTTATAATAATACCTGGTGGTTCTAATAATGTACTCTTGAAAATTCCTGAAAATAGTTTTACATGTTGCCACCAACTAAACTGGAATCGGAGAGATGGCTCAAAGGATAAAAGCACTTACATCCATTGCAAAGGAACAATATTAAATTTTTAGCACCAACATCACACCCATAATCCTGTGTTTCTCTGGTTTCAGAGGATCCAAGGATCTAATGCTCTCTTTTGACATCTGTGAGCGTGAGCGTGTGTGTGTGTTTGTGTATGTGTGTGTGTGTGTGTGTAGTTTCATTTTTATCTAATCTAAATTATTATTATTATTATTACTATTATTATTATTATTATTAATTGAGACAAAACCTCAATGTCTGGTTCTCAGTGGCATTGAACTCACTTTTATGGGCTTGAACCCATAGAAATTGGCCTGCCTTTGCCTCCTGACAGCTGGCATTAAAGCACTCTACCACCATGCACTGAGAAATATTATTTTGCACTGTATGTACCGTAGCCAAATAATGTCTGAACCAAGATGAATGTCAAGGTTCATGAAATTAAGAGAGAAGTTTGCTGTAAAGTCAGGGAGTGAGTCAACATTTAACTTTCAACCAGTACATCTTCCATAAAGAGTTAACATTAATTTATAGAATGTTAAACAATAACCAGAATATTATACCATCAACAACAAAGTACCTGTTAGTTGTCAATGTTTGAGAACCTAAATCCTAAGTCAATCTATATTTTCAAAAGGAAAAAGAAAACAAACATTACCAGGACAGAATCTAAGAACTAGGATAATAAATATTTTGTACTCACAAAATTGGTACATAATCACTAATAGCTTTATTTTTTTTCATTGAATTTTATTGGGCATAGTGTTTGAAGGACTTCTAAACCCCTAAAATGTTAACATATCTTTCTGTCTAAATGTACATGCTTTTGTACAAATCAAGTAGTCATGATCAGTATGCATTTCTTGTAGAAAGAAAACATAAGTGACATTTTGAAATATTTTAATTGCATGTTCAGAAGTGCTAGTGGATATGCCAAAGTGAGAATGGTTCCTGAAACTAATTAACGTGGCTTCATTTATCAAAAGCACTAGAGCTGTTATAAATACTAATAATAGCATTGGATCAGGACATTTTTGTTTGTCTGTTGATACTCAGTAAAATCATAGTGCCCCACACCATTGAGTCAAAGCATTCTTTGGCTTCAACAAAAATTTCCCGGACCTTTGTACTGAGGCTTCTTTATCTTTCATAGGTATCCATATTGCTGATGTTGTTTTGAATCAAATAAATGTGGTCGTTGATTCCTTCAGAGGTGAAAAGTTAAAGGGATCAGTAAAACACTTTCCAAGCACTACTACATGAACATTAATCTGTCAAATGCTAAGTAAATGGCATTAACATCAATTAAATACAGGTAATACAAAATGAGCTAAGGGGACGGGATAACATGTATGGGTTAATATTAATACAAAGTCTTGCCCCTGTCATTTGACTCTAGATTTAAACAAATACCTCCAAACTACAGAATGACTGCCAGGCCTTCATTTGTCATCGCTAAGAATTCCAACATTTGGGGAATCTAAACCATGGGGATTAAGTTTTAGGATGAATGAAAGTGTGAAAAAGCATTGTATTAGGAACCCTAGATTGTTTCTTGAATTACCCATGCCTTAGTAATTATGAACACCATTTTACTTCCCTGATCATTAACTTTTTGTTTTTTTATGTAAACATATAAGAGTAAGAAATACTAATGCTATGGATTTTTTCAGACAGCTGTCAGTATGACGCTGAGATTAGTAAGAACAGAGACAGTGATGCAGAGAAGGAATGTAGAAACAGAAGTATTTTATGGCTCGCCGTGTAGCCATAATCCTCTTGATAAGTAACTCGCCAAATTCCTTCTGATTTCCCATGATTCATCTCTGAAGACAAAGAGCTAGCTGCTTCTGTAAATAATATTTCCTGGTCAAATACAACGAAGTTCAGTTAGCACAAGAAAACTCAAGTAGATCGTGGCAAAGGAAAGTTCCACTGAGAACGTTTTAGAGCTCCAGTCAGCTAGTACAAAGAGAAATAAGTCTTAAATCATATCAAGATCAGCATTGCCACTTAACGAAAGGAAAGGCACCTTGTGCAGTTTTTACATGCAGCCTTGTCTAGAAACTTGATTTGTCTCTGTTTTGAGCTCCAAACTGAGCTAATTACGTATTGAATAGTGAGTTTCTTTTCAGGAAATGGTGTGCCTCATGATGTTTATAGAGCTTCAGCACTTGACATTCCAGGGTAGTTAGGTTCTAAAAGAGGATTAGACTTTAGCTATTTTAACATTGACTAAAAGGAAAGGAGCATACATTACAGGCAAAACCATCTTGGATTTTAGCAACAGTTATCTACGAAGCTAACTTTGTGACTTTGAAAACCTTCCATAATCCTTTGGCAATTTTTTCCATTTGTAAAAAAAAAAGAGTAAAGATAAGAAGAAAAAGAAAAAGAAAATGAATGAAATCGCTGACCTTTAACGTCATGTCAGAGTGAGATGCAAACAGTACATATGAACAGTGTGCTAGTGCCCAAACAATGATTCTTACCAGTTTTTATCTGTTTTACCTTCAACTTTTTATACCTGGGAAATAGCAAAGTTTCCATATCACGGTTTATATAATTGTGGCACATCTTTGTTATAATGTCAGGCATGTGACTTGAGAAAGGCAGGCCCTCCAGGACTCCAGTTTGAGCTTAATTGAGAGTGAGGGACTGAGCTAAATAAGGTTAAATACTCCACTCTCCTCTCATCAGCTTCTATTTCTTCTGTTCAGTTAGCATTAAAGGACCACAGTAAAGAGATTTTCTACAATTTCCTGACCTGTGTCAGCCTACAATGGTTTTGATGTGCCAGGTCACAACCTGGGAATATGTTAATTATTGTGGACTTTTGAAAACAAAACACAGTTCCTTTTTGTGAATCAAATAGTTGACATGGCAGAATTGGAAAGGCTATTGCTTCCTCTTTCTTAAAATAAGAAAAACATGGACTACATATTTAGAACTTTAAGAGTTGAAAATTTCCTTCTGCGATTGCATTTTAAATATGTAAGTTACATTTTCTTTGGCCTCCAATTGATTTCTCTTTGTCAGCTAAATGACAGTTACTGATTACATTAATATTCAAATCTGTTCTGTCTTCCTAAGAGGTCATTTAAAAAGAATAGCCTGTGTTCTCCCTAGAATATCTCTCTCTCTCTCTCTCTCTCTCTCTCTCTCTCTCTCTCTCTCTCTCAACTTTATCTCTTGTAAAGATGGTTTGTAGATGTCAAGGTTTTTCTTACACTACATGTACAAAATAAATATATCTACTGTGCCACAAGGTAATTTACCATTTTACAGACATTGTAGTAAATATGCAATGGTATATTCACAAAACCTACAGGAGATACTCCTTTTAGCCTGCCCCATTGCAAAACAAAACAAACAAACAAAAACAGCAACGAAAAATAAAAAATGGACCTAGGAATTCATTATGAAGAAATGGTTGAATTGTGACAAAGGTGATCTTTGCTCAACCCACTTTTTAAATCTAAAATTTAATTTTCTTCTAGTATAATCAGATTATATTTGACAATAGTTTCATCTTTAGGTGCAACATTAAATTACATTGAGATACTGTAAAGCTACAAAGAAATTGACACTGGCATAAGCTATAGGTTAGACAATCCATGATTTAAAATCAAGTAAGAATTCCAATCAATGGTATTCTTCTGCAAGCCTAGAAAATATTTCTCATTTTCCTCCTTCAAAGACATGCTAACAACTAGCAAGTAAACCAAAACACAATCCAAAAGTGAGAACTGTCCCTTTAAGTGAAGGTCACATGCTTCCTATTTCCTGTTCACTCTCTCTGAATGTGACTCAATAAACTCACAGATCTTCTAGGATTAGAAAAAATTAATAATTTGTAAGTATGTTCCCCTAAAACCTGTATTTGAAACTCTCCTCTTATCTACTTTTCTCTTGGATGTCTATTCTCATAAAGACACCCTCCTACCGTCTCCAAGCTTCCAGATGTTGATTACCTCCACAATCTCATTTAATAACTGTAAAATATGGAAGATGTTATGAATGCTATTTCTAGAAAATTTATTTATTAATAATAATTGAATTATGTCATTAATTTAAAATAATGTAAGACTGGTAGAGTTTCATTTACTTTTTACACATATACATCATATAGGATTGGGAAAATAAATAGATTTTAATGGTGTTTTTATATTTTTAGAAGTATCTTGACATGCAATAGTACTATAAGAACATGTTTGATCATTTGAAGTATAGAGCAAAATGTCAAACTTTAATGCATAATGAGATACTAAAAAATCTTCAGAAACACCTATTATGTAAATTCAGGAGTGTATACCTGGGAACAGAGACACTTCTAGTATATAGGGAACATATGATTTCCAAGAGGTACACTATATAGCTAATAGTGGTCATTCACTAAGTCACCATCAAGACGAGATGGAGCAATGAGAGTAACTACATTCTAAATGCCAGGTTTACATCTATGAAACCATATCATTTCTTGGAGAGCATACAAAATAGTAGGTCATAAAACTTGTGTGTTTCTCTTAATTTGTCCATATGAATCATCCTGTGAAAAACATTAGCCATCGTAGAAGACAGACGGAAAGTACATGAGAATAGCGTATGATTAAAATCAGAGATGTAGGTGGAATTCACATTATTTTGACAATATTTTCTCACAAGCATATCGGGTCCACTACACTGCCCTACACTGTATAAACAGACAATAGCCTGACTCTGAGTATTATAACATGTTAGCTAGGTGGACAGAGAAGTGGATAAAATTGAACTCTCACCAAAAACCTCATAGCTGTAAACAGTTGTCTACACTGTAGTCTGACTTACTGTAAACAGAGTTCTCAGTTTATGAGAAGCCTAGCATTTTCCATATGCACTGTCATACTCCTCTCTCTCTCTAATATTCATGGCTCAGTAGCACTTAGCACACAGGCCTTGGTTTTCTTGAAATGAAATATACATGTATTCCATTTTTATATTTGTGAATAATATACGATTTCAGTTGATACCAAGGTCTGGTTAGTGTGTTTAAGACACTAAATTCATTTAATCCCTACTCTTCTACTTTTTATATGCAAATACTTTCTTTGATGTTGTAACAATGAGTTTTGAAGTTTGCGACATGAATTGGTGACACTAACCTGATTGCTTTCGCATTAGTGTGGCGTGCTACCAAATTAGCAAGAGATGGTTCACGAGGTAAACCTGGGAATGGAAGAGTGCTCTCTGCAGCCCTCTGGAGCAATGGGAGTGTGCATGCATGTAGTGATCCGTATTCCTCATGAAACAAAGAAAGCAACTTGGAAGGCAAACAAGGCAAGGGTTTTAGAAAGCCTGACAGCTTGATATTTTTATTCAAACTGTGATTCACCACAAGTCCTCCCACTACTTTTTAATATATCACTAAAAATATTCGTTGCAGATGAAGTTCAATAAATGATTTGATTATCATTTATTTCAGCAGTCAAATGTCTCACGTGGTAAAGATTAGGTGACTTGATTGCGAACTTTATATTTTGGGGGGGGGCAGAAATGTATCGACTTGATATTTTTCTTCTTTTTCTTCATTCTTTTTTGGTTTTCCAAGACAGGGTTTCTCTGTGTAGCCTTAATTGCCCGGGACCTTGCTCTGTAGACCATGCTGCTCTCCGATTCACAGAGATCTGCCTGCCTCTGCCTCCTATGAGCTGGGATTAAAGGTGTGCACAACCACCTGTGCCCAGCCTGATTATTCATTTTTATTTCTGAAGAATAAGCTTGGTTTTCAGTTATTTTGTTTATTTTATAAAAATATTTATAAGAGCTTGTAAGAGAAAGGATAGTAGAAATATATGCTTGCAAGCTGACCTAGGACAGTTGCACGTAAAGACAATGGGGATAGGATTTCACACTTTTAGAAAAATACTGCTTGAAAATGACCTCTCAGCAGGCATATGTATCTCAGAAATACATACAGTCTGCAGAGCATCACAGTTGAGGGGTGCCTGCTATAAGACCTGCCACCCATAGTGTGCCTCCAGCCTGCATGTTGCTTGTCTGTTTATCAATGCAATGTCTGTGGACTGTCTGTGATTTGCATTTTGCCTGAAAGACTCTATGCTCATTAACCTTTCACAGGTGCTGCACCATTCCATGGAGCTGCAAATACTAAAGGAATGGGAAGTAGTTACAGTGACAAACAGGGGCAGCCCACTAACCTGTTTCTGGCACACCCTTGGGCAGTGTTTGATAGAGGGTTCAATGACTTAGATATTTATGACCAACTTCAGGAGCTATTGTCTCTCTGTTGCATGTTGGAGATGTATCTCTTTCTGGTTACCTTGACAACCCTTCCCTAGTGACTGGGGTTTGGGGGAGGGAGAGGAAATGGATGAGTGGTGATTTAAATATAAATCAGAAGTTTCCCCTCAAGATGTAACTAGAAAATTCAGCAGAATTTATTCACATGCTGTTGTTTTTAAAAACAGTTTTCAATAACATATATGCTTCATGGCAATGCAGAATAATTAGTTTATGAGGTTAGACTGTTGATGAATAGATTCTAATAGGTTAAGACTATATAAAATTAATTATGTTTAGTGTTGGAATTGTATTTTGTTGATTCTCTTTAAAATTAAGAGAGAATTTAATGTGATGTCAATTAAATAAGAACAATATTTATCATTACTTTGTGTTCTCTTTTCTTAGTAAAATACCCCTATTTTGTAAGTAAGGGGAACAATTGGAAAATGTAGGTGTTGCATAACTTAAAGAAGTGGGTGTCATGTTTCTATTTTATCTATCATCTCTATGTCTGTCTATCTATCTATAATCTAATTGTCTATTTATCTATAACATCTGTATCATCTGTCTATAATCTATCTCCCTATGTATCAATCAACCATCTAGTCTTAAATTCAATGTTTAAATAAAAATAAAAGATGCTAGTCCTTTCTAGGCAGTTCCTGAAAACATTTTTATTGTTCAATATAGCATCACTACTTCACCTCTGTGTTCTTTTATTCATAGTACTAAGTTTAAGGGGCAGAGAAATCTCTGAGTAAAAGTTTATTGAGTTAGCAACTAAACAGACTTTGGTAAACTAGTTACTGTTTTATTTTATATTCATTATTTCATTCTTTACATCTCAAATTATATCCCACTTCCTGGTTACCCCTACACAAGCACCCCATCCACAACCTCCTCTCCTCCCTCCCCTTCACCTCTAGGATGGTATTCCTCCACCCACCCTTTCCTGCCCCACCCCTCCACCATCCCCTATGCTTGGTCATCAAACCTCCACAGGACCAATGGACTCCCCTCCAAGTGATGTCAGACAAGGTCATCCTCTGCTACCTATGTATCTGGAGCCATGAGTACCTCCTTGTATACTCCTTAGGTGGTAGTCTAGTCCCTGGGAGCACTGGGCAGTCCGGCTGATTGATGTTCTTCCTATCAACCCCCTTCAACTCCTCCAGTCCTTCTGCCAGCTCCCCCACCAGGGCCCTTGGCTCAGTCTGATGGTTGGCTCCAAGCATCAGCATCTGATTGGTCAGTTGCTGCTTGAATCTTCCAAAGAGCTGACACACCAGGTTCCTGTCAAAGGCAACAGTGGTTTGGGCCAACCAGTTACTTAAACCTCCAGAAATTATTTAGTCAGTGAAAGCTACTCTGATTATGGCCATCGTTAATATTATTAAAAATAGAGATGCCAATGAATTTAGTCTTCATCTTTGAAAGTATGTGAAGGTCTAGACACTGAGCAAAGAATTAAGTCAACCTGTATCTTCTACTCAGTTGTATTAAAATGTGAAATACTGTTTGGTCCAATTTTTTATTTTATTCAAACTCTCACAAAAGTATCTGATTCAAATTATTAGCGTTAATAATCCCTTCCCTTTTTTACAAATGACCACAAAATAATTGTCTATAAACTTTGCAAATACAATGAAGGGAAATTGAAGCTGAGTACAATAAGAAGGGAAAGTATCCTATTTTCTAATTCATATTGCATAGAGGGAAATTCTCTGTGCTTTGCTTATCCTCTCCTCACCTCATCTTTAAATGAAGATATACATCTCAGAAACCAATCTAATTACTCTAACCTGTCACCTTTGCACTGTTCAAAACAACTGAAAAATGTTACCTTTTGAAATATGAAAGTGGCTCAGCCTGACTCCTTCACCTTTGTATGCCTCACTTTCAGAAGTCATCCTTCGTGTGTAAACTGAGTGATTGCCCACGGCTTCTTTATTCTTTTTAGCACCTAGCAATAAAAACTTCCAACATAGATCAGCATAAATAATATTAATAGATTTTATGATGCCCATTGCTTGTATGAAAAGACATGATGTGGTTTTCTCAAGTACCATAAAAGAACAAAATTCTAGTATAATTTTGGGGAGGAACATTATTTCCACATATTCAGTCACTTACCTCATTGAAAGAGAATGCTAGGATCATTCTTCCTCATGAACTCCTAATCACCTCATTTGGTGGTAAATTAGGTTATCAAAATATTATTCACATACTATATTGAATAAAATATAGTGTAATTAATGTCACTTTTATTGACTGACCTTTAGTTTCTTAAACTTTGCTGCAATGGTATGTTAACATACCTCTGTGGTTTTCATTGTATTAATGATAATTGATAAAGACAGGATTTTTTGTATATATAAAAAGAACTCAGCAATTAAGGACAAAAAGAGGAGCAACATTTTCTAGGGCTATTATAATAAATCCCTACATAGTTAGTGTCTTAACACAACAATAAGTTACTCTGTTACATCTCTTCCTTTCAGAGACCTAAAGGGAATAGCACTGGGCTAAAACTGATGTGTCAGCAAGGCTAGGTTCTCTTTGAAGAAATTAACAGAGACTCATTTTATTGCCTTTCCACTATCCTCTATTTCGCATTTTATTCATCTTCAAAGCAACATTGGATCAGCACATTCAGCACTGTTATTTCACTGATAGGCTCTTCTTATTCTTATATAATGAAATGACCCTGTAATTACATTGGACAAACCAATGACAACTAACTGGACGAATCAGGATCGTCTCCCATTTCATAATCACCTGGTATGCTGCTTTCATTCTACCTTATCACATAAGCAAACATATTCACAGGGTCCTAGGGCTAGAATGAAGGGTATTTGTATGCTTCCATAACTCTACTTACCAAAATGTTTATACATGTATTTGTATTTAATATAATTAATAAGAATATAAAATTCATCTTCCACATACTTGTTTATGTAAAACCCATATCTATTATGTATATCTATGTAGTTTTTTTCCTTCCTCACAAAAACCTCATTGCCTTTCTTTAAAATTTCTATTATTTTCTTCATTGCATTATTTTTTCTTATGATCTATATCCCATAAAGCTTCAAATAGTTCTCATCTCACCCACCATGTCATAGATAAAGGCTAGAACATAGCCACATTTAAAAAAATACGTTTTCATTTTTACTTCACTGCTTCTAATTAGAGCAAAATCTATCCAAGTTTGCTGTGGTTTTCTGTGTTACTCGGGTAGATTAAATAAGTGATACAGCAGCCATGTAGGGAAGAAAGGAATGTGTACTCCATGGAAGAGCACATATTTCAGCATTGGAAAATCAGTTGACCTTTTATGAAGAAGAAAATGCTTTCAGAGGAATGTGAATAAAGGAAAGGAGAAAACTACTTTTCACTCTAAGAGTCCTCATTATTTGAACACATTTGTTCTGAGTTTTTCAGTCATCTTGTGGTATACTACTGTTAAATGACAAGTAAGTTTCCTGGAAGCTGGAGGAGTGGGGCAGATGTTTGGCAATAATTTATTTTAACCTTTGGATGTTGGAAAGGTTAACTTTTTATTGTCAACATGTATTCTATTAGATGTCATCTATCACAGTTTACTTTCAACATTGTTTTTATATAACTAAACGCAATTGTAAGACAGTTGAGAGTAGTACTAAGAGTCAGGATTTGGCCATTGCATTTTGTGAGAGTTTTTCAAAGGTGATATCCACAATTTAGAATCCAGACCATCTATAAGACATCATACGCTAAGGTGCAGTCCTTATGTATTGTTTTCTTATTTTCATTAAGGCTAATGGCTTACCTTAAACCTGGAAAAATTACTCATTTACCATATCTTATGCACAAATCTAAATATAATAGGGAATCAGTTGTTTGAACCCTAACAGTCTTGCCATTGTTGTATCAGCATGCATCTTATCCGACAAGCTGATATAATAGTCTATGCTGTCAAAAATCAATAGGGCTGTTGGCAACAACTCTCCATCAACAGCTGCATAGCATAAACTTGTACCATGAATGCTTGACATCAAGGAGGAAACCTCTAATTCCACTCTAACTTCATTGAACTATCTTCAGCAAAGGGACATAGAATTCGTTCTAACATGTAACCACCAATAGTGATAATATGTTTTATTTTATCATGACCATAAGAAACTTACTGGACAACAGGTAGGCTATATTTGGTATTCTGGTTTTCATTCAACAACCTTAACTATTTTTCTCCATGAGGAAGTCTTTTTGTGGAGGCATCTGCTATCAAGACTCTTCTCCACTCTTCCACAGGACTTGCCAATTGTACCACACCGAATGCTCAGTATTTTATAACAAGACCTTTGATTTTTTTCTTTTAACAAAGAATTAGTGAGCAGGATATAGAAAGACTCACAATCACCTACCTCAAGCAACAGTCAATTGGCTTCGGTATTCAGCAGCTAGCAGGATACTTAACACAATGTTAACAAAGCTCAGTACATCATGAAAGATGCCACCATTAGTTTTGTCAAACAAGCAGTATTGGAGCAGCATGGGGGACTGCACAGCCTTATTTAGCTATGTGTAATACACAACAATTCTCCGTGATCTGGTCTGCTTACTCCTCCTACTTGAAGGGCTATTTCTCACCTCCCACCCATGCCTGGCTTGGTTGACTCATACCCAGCTGATAGCCGAAGTAATGCAGGACTCATGTCTTGTCTTCTGTGCTTACCACTTGACCTTCAATTTGCATCTGATAGACGTGCTCAAGCCTTTGCTATGGCTGTGGCTGTAGCTATTGCCTGTTCCAGAGCTACATCTTAGTTCCAAAAGGGCTGGGACCTCCACAAACAACCTCTATCCACCTCATACTATCATATACTGGGAAAATTATATAATATGCTCTGGGAGGATGACGTTCCAGCTGTAGAGGTAATCTTTTAAAAGCTTAATCTTCTCATCTGATTTATCACTTATCTCTTTCAAGAACTATTGTTGAGGCTTTGTCACGTCCTAAAATCTCAAGAGCAGAAACTTCATCTGCCATTTTTCCCTCACTGAAAGTCTGGCGTACTATAAATCTTATCATATTTGCTTTTAGGTACCACTGGATATCTTCCTTCTTTCCTCCACTTCTTGTCTTCAAATCATTTGGCTCCTTGCTAACATAGTTTATATAAAGCTCTAAATCATTCATATTCTGAAGCTTTTCTCCAAATAAGTCACACACACACACACACACACACACACACACACACACAACACACACACACACACACACACACACACACACACACACACAAAATGTGGCTTAGTAAAGCCATTAAAACTCTACAGGAGTCCTAGTGATTTGCTGAATTATTTTCTCTCTTAAATATCCTGTGAGTGTTGTCCTGTTTGGCCAACTGAATTAGAAATCCAATATACTCTCTCATACGATGAATTCAATCAGTGCACTTACCTTTTCTCTCCCACCATCTAGTTTGTGATATTCATGTGAACCTCAGCCAGTGATAACCAACTTCTCCTTAGGACTCATAACCCCGTCTTTCAGGGACTGGGTTTCCTGGTATTGTCTTAGGACATGCACTCTTTCTCTCAAGGAGTGATTAGTGCTCATAACTCAAACAGCTTTCTGTCCTTTCTGTTCCACAACCTCACAAACCAGGCTGTGGTGAGCTGTTGTTTTTTCTTCTCTAAAAGTTTCAATGCAATAAATTCATTTGTAAAAATTTCCCTGAATACTAGAACTTTTTCTACTGATCCATTTTGATACCTCCCTCCCATTCTACCTACAGAATCCTGGACATTCATTCCCTTCCTCTGTAGTAAGAGTCAGAACTGATGTGTATCATAAAATTTCTCTTTTAGTCTCACTATACTCACTGCCTGATTTGTTCTATGCTTTTGAATCCTTAGAAGGGTTTTTATCACATGAAACTTATCTGGATTTCCCCCCTTCTGTCTTGCCTGCTGTCTGAATCAACAAGCTCACAGTCACACCTAAGCCATCCCCTCTTCTCTCCACCTTTCATTCTTATTCAAAAGTTAAAGCAGATAGTGTGTCAGCATATCTTTTTTTTTCCTCCCTTACAATTCCCCCACTGCGTGGATAAATTTTTTCTGGGTAGATTACTGAGCCCCAGTTCCATGTCTCATTGTTCATAGCAAAAATGTCTACTCTTCTACTGCATGGTCAAAAATTTCAGGATGTACTCTACTCTGTCTTCCCTTTAGGGGTCATTTCTGTACTTATATATTAGAACACATTCACTACGTAGGCATGACACATGGAGGATAATGGCCACTGTGGGCTTTTCCCTGCTGCAAAGATGCTGCAGTTTTAATTACATGTCTTATTACTCACAGCAGAGATCATGCAACCGCTACCCCAGCACATAGGTATACTCTCCTATAGCACATGAAGAAAGTGGCCATACAGAGATTTTTTTCCACAGATGGTTTGTCCTCAGATGTATCCATCTCACTCGTTTGTCTTAATTCCATTTATAGGAACCAGACAACAGCTCCTCCCTGACTCATTGTTTTTCTTGTCATTGTTGTGTTATTGCATCTCTGTTGGGGTACCAGCTGTGCAATTTTCCTAAGAAGATCAAATGTCGTTCACCTTAGTTAGGACCCATTTTTGACCATTCAAATATATCTTCATAAGCCAGTGAAGTATTTGGGATCAGTTACAGGAGCATTGAAGACTCTCAGATACCTACAACCATTGCAGAGCTCCTGGGGCAAGGTTTTTTGAATCATAAGTGCTAAATCCCTAGATCTCTTTGTCAAAACAGCAGGAAACTCTCTCAAATAACCTTCTTTTCCTCAGTAATTGTCTGTTGATTATAGAACTAGGGGAAAGTGCCTGATGAATTAGGTAATGTTTTAGAGTTTCCACATCCTTACCATTTTGTCGAGTTTTAAGTATTATGAGTCTCCCATTTCCTTCAAGAGGGAATGTTTCATTCAGGAAAATATAGCTACATGTCAAAAGGTTGTGAATGCCGTCAGCCTACCAAAGTTACAGTTTTGAATGATTATATTGAGAAGACATTATAAAAACTGTAAGAACTTCCTTCAATGTTTTGTCAGTTTGATGAGGCAAAAAGTGAAATGATCCACTATGAGAACAGTTCTCCAACTATGGTCTGTGAATCCGAGACATGGGTGCTCCACTGCCACTGGCGAAAAATATCAATTGCCTGGAGCTCATTGTAGACTTACAGAATTTTAGAAAACAAACAAACCAACAACACACACACACACACACACACACACACACACACACACACACACAAATACAACCAAAATAAGAAAATATCCTAAGAGAATAGAGTCCAAAATTTTTCATATAGATGATAGCTAGTAGGCAGTAACATATTTAAATAAGATAATATGTATGAGCAAAGTGGTCGTTTTGGCAAAAGAAGGTAATTTTGAAAGTATGTAAGTGGAAAAGAAGTTATTAATAAAGGAGAAATTATTGATCACTGGCCGGTTGTCTCAAATTGTCCTGTATAATTCTGCTTAACTAAGTTGGAATGTGTGATATTGTGTTTGTAAGGCAACTCTTTAAAGGATTCTGCATGGAAGCAGTCTTAATGGTCTCTAGGCTTCCATGCAAGAAGAAGAAGAGAAAGGGGAGGAGAAAGAAGAAAGAGAAGGACAAGGAGGTCAAGGAGGAGGAGAAGAAGTTGAAAAAAAAACAATAGATTTGTGAGGAAAAGAAAAAAGGGACAATAATTTTACATATATTTCTGGACATGCAGAGGAAGTCAGTAGCATATATTTACCTGAAAACTCATCTGAGCACAGCACCTCTACTAAAGCCTTCTGTAGTTAATGTCTTGCAAAAGATTATTGAACAATGAATGAATCTGGAAATATTTACTGAGGGAATACTGAGAAAAACATGACTATGGTTCTTCTTTGAGAGATGTAGTACCAAAAGATGTATTGCATCATTTCAAATATAAAATTGCAATTCTTTGTACTGTTTTGCTATCAGCTACACCAATTAATGCAGATGATGCTAATTAAAAATAAATTTAGAGAGTGATTAGTTTCTCTTGCCATTGTTAGGGAGAATTGATTCTTCTATAGATCTAATATGGTAAAGTAAGAAGTTAATGATATATTGATGTATTTTAAAGCACCTAATTTAGACAGTATTTCTGAGGAAAGCATTTGTGTTAATACCGAATATTAAAAGACGAACGTTTTCTCTTGTAATAGGAATGGCACTATTTGAGGACCCCTAGAGCAACACACATGTTGATGTTTCAAATAAATTATTGCGTGTGGCGATTGCATCTCAAATTTGAGTTTTATAAAACTTATAATACAAGAATTCTCTTGCACATGTGCTCCTTTATAAGACAGTTTACAGCTGTGCACGGCATAATAACTTTAATGAACAAAATTATGTGCTGCAGAACTTGCTACAAAATTTCACAGTTCCTTCTGGACCACCTTTCAAACTGGAGAGGCTGAAAGTGGGAGAGATTTGACTAGATTATGAAAATCACCAGGAGATTTCCTCTGTTAGTTTCAAAATTTTGCGGATAACTTCAATAAGTAAAGCTAGAATTATGCCCTTTGCACACTGAACAAAATTTCTACTTGTAATAAAGTTTCTCTCCACTTAAGGAGGCGCCTATAGAAAGGGACTTGAATTTTGATCGTGTATTATCTTTTACACACCCAAGGAGTGCAGCTGTCTTCTGTAGCTTTCGAAGCTTTTACATTTGTAAAAATTGCATAATACTTAAGTATATAATGTTTTGTCTCTTTAAGCACAAACAGGAGTCCAACATAAGCAAGCATGAGAAATATTATAGATTAAGGGCAAGACACTGTTTACGTCTAATGTTTCTTCCTTCTTCGTCTCTTGAGCTTCCTTTTCTTATCCTAACTTTTATTTTCCTCTCACTCAAAACATATGACACATAAAAAAACATAAAATAAAAGGAAGAAAAAAAACTATTGGTTTGGCACTGTGTGAAAAATCCTGTGTACCACAAAACAAAAGCCAAAAATCTAAAAGCAGATTTGGAAAGACAAATAGTCTATTCTGAAAGGTGTCCTTTTTATTATGACATAATGTGACAGATGAAATTGTTACTATTTTTAAGATTAACTGTTTTATGCTATATAACAGTATATTCTATTAGTTTAGGATATGTGTACAAACACTTGTACACATGTGTAAAGAACAAAAACTCAAAAATATGTGAATTTTTTGGTGAAATTAGGATTTTATCCTGTGAGGGCAAGTGATGTTTGTTGATAAATATAAGCCTAAAAGTACCTAAACTCAATATAAACTCTAATTTTCATATATTAAGGTAAACACATGTTGACTAAATACTGAAATTCCATGACAAAAGGCTTTGGGTAAAAGAAAAAATGTCAAAAACTATTCCTCTGTTCTATTTATACATACTAGTTAGAATATGCTGGTTAAGATCAAACAATATACAGTAATTCAAAAACCACAAAATATTAAAATGATTATTGTTCCTGTGTCAGTATGAGTTGAAATTATTTTCCTCAGAATCAATTTAAAATAGTTTAGATGTAAGTTAATGTTTTTTTTGCTAAGAATGTGAACATACACAAACATATCTTTAGTGAGATTAAAAAGAATACATAGTTAACTTACAGTGTTTGATCTTAAATTTCACTGTTTCTATCTCTGTATTTAGTTCATATATACTGTGTATGATGACCTTTAAGTACACAGATATCTACACTCAAATTCAAATATATAAGGGTGCACTAAACTGGAGTTCCCCTGAATTTAATTTACTCACACTTTTATCAGCGTGGGCTTACATTTTTAAAGGAAATTGAACAGCATACTTACTAACATCGTCATTAAATCATGAGTTGAAGAATCGGAGCCAAAACCTGACTATAAAGAAGCCACTTGGAACAGTAACTTTTGTTGTTATTTTTATTGTTGGAAATAGTTTCATAAATTAAAGGAAATTTTAATATTATGTTCATCTTTTATGTTGGAAACAAAAATATTTACCCCTATTTTCATAATCAACAAAGTAATTACTTTCTTAACAAGTATAATATTTAAGCTAAGTTAACCAATTAAAAACAATAACAGAACAACAAAAGCATCATTTGGACAGTACTTCTTAAACTAATTATAAACTCCTTAAAATAGTGGTTAAGTATGCTGAGCCAACATAGTATCATACACAACACACGCACACACGCACGCGCGCGCACACACACACACACACACACACACACACACACACACACCAGCAACTTGCCTATTAGAAGAAGACACAAACAAACAACTCATTCCATGTCAGTCTTCCTTTTTAACCTCCATGGGAATTATCAGTAGGCTTTAGAAGCACGTAATTGAAACATTGTTACTGGATACCAGATATACTGATCTTAATTTTAGCAGTACAGTAAAGAAGGCAGGCATGCTTTGAGTGGAAAGTTAATTCTGGGTCTGTGTTAGCCTCTCTAGGGGATAAAATGATCAACATCCAAGTACCCTGGCTTCACCAGCACTACACGTTCACACCGTTCCAAATGAGACACATCATTCCTATTTCAAGCAATGTGCACAATTTAATAGCCTTTAATACCCAGCAGTTTCACGCCCCTATTCCAAGTGCTCCAATATATTGGATGTAGTCTGGTTTTTAAAGTAAATTGGCGTGAAGAAGCTCAATAGCATCCCAGGCTCTACTCAGAAGACTCTTGGATACAAGGGATGACATTTTTTGCAGTCTTGCTAACAAAATTAGTTTCGGACACATGACTTGAGTAGGAATAGAGATATAAGCCAAGAAAACTGGAAAATACACTCTGTAAGTCAACAAAGTCAGATAGTTCTTAAAATGAAACTAAGCTTTAGTCATTATTGCAAATTTTACTGTAATTTTGCATGAAATAATTATTCCTTGCGGTACTATTCTCAGCGCAACTTAATAGAAAACTCAAGTGGGAGAATGATATGAGTGCATGCTCTATTGATTTTGTCAGAATCTATCACCCCAAATATTTTGACACGTGCATTCCTGTAGTATCCAACACTCCCTGCCGTTTACAATTATAATTCCTTAATAGAGGTAAGCTTATGCTGATGCCAACTTGGGGTGCTCTCTTGGAGTTCAGAAGGAATGTAACATATATTTTAATCAGTCTAAGCCTTAGCTATGGGTAGATAATTTTTATCTAGTCTTTGGTACTTCCACAGACAAACGTACCCTTTAGAAAAATAGCAACCAATCTTCATGAACAAGCGGCTTTTGGGAAAGCAAGGCTGGTCTAGCATCACGTTTATTTGAACATTTCTTTTAAAAAACACTTAGCAAGTGCTTATTTGTTTTAAGCTCACTGATCACCTCCCACCCTCTCCACTGTAAACAGACTTTATTTAAATGTATCACTTTTAGACCTTTCTTGGCAGACTTTCCAAAGGGAGGACTTTGCTTCTATTGAAAATAAGTATGGTCAAAGTGAATTTTAAGGGAGTAGCAACTAGGCAATGATGAAGAGCATGGGGTAAGGAGTCTGGAGAAGAATGGGATCTGAAAGACTTTCCCAGTGTGGAAACATTTTACTACAAAAATAAAAAAATAAATGTTTACTTCAGCAACAGCAACAGTCCTCTATTGGTACCAATATTGGTACTCAAAAGATTTTTCTCCATTTTGACTAACATTTGCTGAGGCCTGACCAGTTACTATGTATTGTAATGCTAAATACTGGCCCTGGTTGTCTCCAATGTAAGATATTCATGTAGACCCAAGTGATGCTATGTAACCTCCACCTCCATGCCGTTATCCCCGATTGGTGTATAAAGATGCCTACAGCCTATAGCTGGGCAGAAGAGAGATAGGTGCGGTTTTGATTCCTGGGTTTGGCATCTGAGGCATGGACCACAAGGAGAAGGTGCAGAGAGAAGAGGCCATGGAGTAGGTGAATCTAAAACATGGCCATGAACAATGAACAATAGGGGCTAAGAGCTGCCTAAGCAGAACATGGCAAGTTGTCACTCAGGGTTATTGGCTGGGAATTAGACATAATAGCCTAGCAAGCAGATATCTGCCCAGCTCTAGTGTTGATTAAGGCTTATTATCAAAATAAAAAGTTGTGTGACTTTTATTTGGGAACTGAATGATTAATGTCAGGCTAGAAACCCCTCCTGGGATTAAATATTCAGTACAATAAACATTAGACAAAATAAAATCTTGTTACATTCCAACTAAAGTATTTTAGGTTGCAAAAGTAATTAATGCCATTTTTCTCTTAGTGTTTTGATACTTGAGAGTGTGACTAAATAAGCACCACCAAGGTTTTTTAAAGAAGAGGGCATTTTGGGATCTTTATCATTTACTTTTGTCACCAAATTTACCATTTTATGATATCCAGAAAAAATACTCTTCTCAACTACAAGAAATGAACTTTATAGAGATATATTTCATTGTGTATAAAATTATGTTTCTATCCCAGATGTTGCATTCTTCCAAGTTATAAAGACCAAAGAAGAAGGAAGAAAAAAGTGAGAAACAGACATGGGGAGGAAGGCTTAAAAAGTATAAGAAGGGAGAGAAATAAAGGGTAGAACCTAAAATTTAATTGAAAAATCTTTATGTAATATATGTTATATATAATTAACAATACAGGGTATAAAGTATGGTTTATTTAGGAAGAAAAAACTGAATATGATTAGTAACTTTAGTAGCATCCATTCTCTATACATAATATCTACTTATTCAGGCTGGGCACTGTTAAAAGCATTGTCAATTCATTCCATATTTCATCCCTCCCTGCATTTCCAGGTGGAAACATGTTGTTCCCATTTTAATGAGTAAACAGAGCACAATCAGTCAACGTATCCAAGATTATACCGCGGAATGGCTCGACTAGCAATTAAAAATCAGAATGAGCATCTGACTTCAGAGTACACAGGAGAAATTAATGTCAGTAGAGCTCAAATGAAATACAGAGAAGAAAAAAAAAGCATTAGTAAAAAATATGTTGGGGATTTTATTTTATGAAGTAGCATTTTCAAAACCATTTCACAAGTCAACTGTCTTCAGTTAGCTAGTTATTCCTGAGAAGGTTGAGGAGCTAGAATGAAGGAAAAATCTGGGCAGGGAGAAGGATGTGAAACTGGCACTGTACAACCAGGACACTCCTCACAGAAGTTAAAGTTGCCTATATGTAATTGATCGGTTTGTCAGTCAATCTGGATTGATGAGGGCCCTCCAGGGTCCTACTCCTTCACCCTGAACTACTAACTACTTGGATTCTGGTAGTCATGAAGTCCTTTATGTGAGTCTATATACTCAAAAATGATCCCATCAGATCCCAATAATTGGATAATTGGAGTTCAAACCCCACTGCTAAACAGTGGGCCCTCCTAAAACGTCAAGGCACACACACAAGGGACTTGACTAGGAAGAAGGTACTTTTAGGGAAGGGTAGGACTTGACAGGCGTGTGAAGAGGACAGGGAAGAGTCGGAAAGACAAAGTCACCAGAATGCATTATACACATGCATGACATGTCTATCAAAGAACAAATTCAATAATTACTACGAGAAGCATGAAAGGAGGCAAATCGTTTTCAGGGTAGAATATTGAATTGTTTGTCTTTAAAAGGACGTACTCCTATGCCAATAATAAAGCAAAGCTCAGTTCTTTTTTTCTATGGCTGAAGTTTTAAAAATAAGCATTTGCTTAAGCTTTTAAAAATGTATTGAGACCTGGGACTGGAGAGATGCTCTGCCATCAACAGCCTCTTTTGCATAGGAACTAAGTTCTCATCCCAACACCCACATAGGGTAGCTCACAGCTGCCTGCAACTCCAGTGCCAAGATAGAAAGCCTTCTCTTACCTCTCTGAGCAGCCATGTACATGAGGCATACACATACAAAAACATGTGAATATATGCAAGAATAAAAAATAAAGAAAAAAATCATTTTAAAAAGAAAGCCATGACTTTTTAAAGATTTTTTCTCTAGAATCTAAACATTACTTTATGAGTAAAAATGGGCTGTGCTCATATTTCTAAAAATATAAATTGGGTAAGAGCGATAAAGTGTGTTTTCATGCATCTTACAGGAAAGACTTTTTCTTTTTTATTGGTTATTCTTTATATTTCAAATGTTGTCCCCCTTCCTGGTTTCCCCTTTGCAAAGTCCCATCCACTTTTCCTCTATGAGGGTACCCCTATATCTACCAACCCACGCCCGCCTCTCCCCTCTAACTATCCCCCTATGGAGGGGTTTCAAGCTTCCACAGGACCAAGGGCCTCCCCTCCCTTTGCTGCTAGATAAGGCTTTCCTCTGCTACATATGTACTTGGAGCCATAGATCCCTCCATGTATACTCTTTTTTGTTCGTTTATTTCCTAGAAGCTCTTGGCATCTGGTCTGGTTACTTGGTATGGTTGCTCTTCCTATGGGGTTGAAATCCTCCTCAACTCCTTCATTCCTATGGAAGACAATTTTCACTGGGATTTTGCTTTATGATTTTGTTATTTCACTTGGAAATATTTGGGTAGCCAGTGAGTCAGTCCACTAGCATCATTCAAGGGATAAAAGACAGTATATGTTAATGGTGATTACTTAGATTCTACAGTCTTAGAGAAACCTGAGTAAATCTAGTGTGCCATGTGAAGTAATGAAATTAGTTACTGCACTTAAACTGATCCAATAATTAAACATGTGTTTATTAAATCATTTTTAATAGCTTTAGTATATGACTTCAGGACTCAAAGGCAACCTCTTTGTGATTACCCTTGAAGCTTCACTGAAGTGTGAATCAGAGTCAGCTTTCTCACTGTATGAACTGGCTCTCCCCATGAGCTTCATGATTAAAGAAAGCCATCATTTATGACTGCACAAGATATAATCACTGCTGCATGACGCGAGGTGGCAGTTGCAGTCAGTGGGAAAAAATGTCATGAGAAGTTGATGATAAACTCCAGCCATCAGGGTACCTGTGGGAAAGGGCAGATGTCCTGACATCAAAACAGAAGGCCAACTCTCTGCTCAGCAGCTGGAGAGGAGAAACAGGGACATTACTCAAATGAATTGTTAGAAAATGGGATCAAATATCACAAAGGTGACGTTTTCACCAATGGATGAATTTCACCAATAGGTGACGTTTTCGCAAATGGGTGTTTTCAGTTTTTAGTAGAGCTTGGTTGCTGTACAATAAAAATATTGTTGTGGATGGTTGATTGTATAAGAGCAAACTGGCTTTTACCTCTGGGGAAGAATCTAGTTGGAATGATCCTATGGTTCCTAAATGCAGAATTATTTTCAATGTCGAACCGGATTTACTATTGACAATAATCTTCAGACCATGTCCAAACACATGTATCTTAAATGCATCATAGTCATATTTTATGACACATCAAATGATACATAAAATGTTTAGGCCACAGAGATAATCCTGGTAGCTCAGTTATTAAAAACACTTAAGTGCTCCTGCAGAGAACCTGAATGCAGTTCCCAGCACACGCATGGTGGTTTGCAACAATCTGAAACTCCAGTTCCTATTCTCTCTCTCTCTCTCTCTCTCTCTCTCTCTCTCTCTCTGTCTCTCTCTCTCTCTCTCTCTCTGTCATGCACACATGCATGCATACTGTCTTAAAAAATCTTTAAGAAACATACCAAACTTTATACCTATGAAAAGGTCTAATTAATAATCATAGTTTTTTGGAGCTTTTTAAAAATGTATTTATTTATTTGCCTTATGTAGATGAGTCTTTTATATGCATGTACAACTGCATCTCAGAAGAGGGCATCAGATCTCATTGTAGACGGTTGTGAGCCACCATGTAGGTTCTGAGAATTGAACTCGGATTCTCTGGAAGAGCAGCCAGTGCTCTTAAACCATGAGCCATATCACCAATCATTCTAATTAATAATCAAATAAAAAATGTGGCAATCCATTAGCACATGATTGAACAAAATTAAAGTAAACATTGGTTATGTAGTTATTGAAATAAAATTATTTTTAACCTTTAAGTGTTGCATGTTGTTTGCTAGATATATAACAGGACAGACCAACTTTATTCCAGGAAAAACTTGCAAAGTATACTGCTTTATGCAGTCTACTTTACAAAGCATACAGATACAGCCCAAATTTCTTCCGCATCCATTTGTTCCACCTGTCTCCAATTTTTGGCAATGGACATTAGAGTCAAATAAGTAGAAATTAAGTAGCTGTTTGGAATGTCAGTCAAGTTTTTAAGTTTATGGAGAACAAATAATTTATTCATATCATGATATAAGGTGGACACACAGATATACAGAGACTCATTTTATATTATTATTAGCATAAAGAATCAAAATTTTAATAACTGTTTGTAGTTATAGTAGAGTGGTAGCTGTTCTGACTTCAAATAGTAGCAAGTCTAACAAATTCTAATCAAGTAATCTTCTAATTGACTGCTTTGAATATAGTCTGAGACTTAAACTTGACATTAATTTTCAGCCAATTATTTTGCTATTGGAATGCACTTCCTTCTCTCTACATATGTTCAACATTCTGTTTCTGCCTATATAGCAAATGTTTGTGGGCAGCTTTCAGGATACTTATTTTGAGCTCAGATCCCCCGTAACCAGCCATCATGGTATCCTTAATGCTGAAAAGGTTCCAGGTTTCCTTTGGTCCCAAGTGTATTGTTGATGATGCTAAACGTGGCAGTTGAAATGAACAAGCATTTTCCAGGAAACCTTCAGAAACAAATAGAAGAAGGTTAATATTTTTAAGCTTTTCAATGGCTTCTTTTTGTTATTTTTTGAGTTGTTATTTTAATTTCCACATTTCTCTCTTCTTTTTCTTTAACCACCAAACCCGTCAATATACTGTATATCCCACTCTCCATCAAATTCACGGCCTCCTTTTTTCATCAATTGTTGCTGCATGTAGATAAACATTTAAATATACACAGATATCCCTAAATAAAACCTGCTTCATACATATAACATGTGTATGTATGTGCTGCTCCTTTGTCACCGAACAATCCATTTGCTTTTCCCTGGGGATGGCCACCTTCCCTGTTCCCAGCTTTTCTGTTGCCTGTTGTTCTTTGTCTAGTGTTGAGGTCTTGTGGGCTTTTCTTCATCTGTTTTGTCATGATCTGTGGTATCTTTGTTCAAGTCACATTTGGACAGTCATTTTGGTGAGAATTTTTCAGCATAGCCTCTGAGGTATTTAGTTGATACAATCTGACAACAACATTCTTGATTATCTGCCTCTTAAAACTGTTCTGACCCTCCTCTGCAATTCCCCGAGCTTAGACATAGCACTGTTTGTAGATGTATCCACTGGGACTGGGCTTAACAACTCTGCATGCTGCTTGGAGGACTTTATAAAACTAGACTCCTCATTTTTGAGTTATATGTTAGGCAGGATGAGGGAGCAGATGCATTGGTGACTGAACCTTGAAACTGTAGTGCCTTCTTGTTGTTGCAAGAAACCCCAGGCTTGGAGCATTGTTGTCACTGTGTGAGGAGATGGATGGTGACAGCAAATCCCCTCCACATTAACACTTAAGGAGATGGGAGAATGAACACCAGAAAAGCATTTTCTGTCATGTAACTTTTTTATTCTGGGGTTCCCTAAAGACTTAGAAACTGAAGGATAATCAAAAGTTTACATGTAAATAACATATTTTGCCAAATCCTCCTTTTTATAGGCTGAAAGAATTTTATCAGTGACATTGCCAGACTTGTACTTTGAACTTGGCACACCTTTGTACTTTGAAAGCATATATTCATTTCATTTGATCATGAAACATTATTAAGTACTTTTGGAAGAATATCTTACCATGTATTAACATGGTAGAAATTTAGTTCTTGTCACATATTCTTACATAAAAGAATCAGCCTTTAAATGAGGCAGCAAAGAGCATATTTAATTAGACTTCTACCTACAGGAAATAAGAAAAATATATGAAAATTATTATTTCAAGCCTCACTTATTCTCATCTGTATTTTAAAAAGGAAAATGATCAGATTTATAATCTCAGCTTTTCAGGCGATTTTGAATGTAAATACATTTTATTTACTTGATAAGAAATACATGCCTACCACTTTTCCTCTGATAAATCAATTAAAGTAGGTCTATTTTCTGTACATCCAAATGGCAGGAATTTTTCTTGTGTTGGGCTTACACAGAAATGCCCATCATCCTTCTATGGCTTCTTATGATATTAATGTAGTATCCTTCAATTAGCTGTTGTGGTAAAAATAAGTGCAAGTAAGTAACAGACAATGATTAACCAGGGAAACCACAAGGTTACAATGTTGCAGCAGGTATGTGGAATTTACAGGCAAGTTAGCCATAAAAGAAATGAAATAAGAAGATGTCAAATTTATTAATCCATTTTATAAGAAGATCTTAAAGGACTGGCCTGCCGTAAGAGAGTACTTCAAATTGCTTTTTCATTCAGTATGCCAACTGAAGTGAGGACATTATTCTTGGAACTTGTTCTGTTTGTAAAATTCAACATGATTTTTTATTCCTGAAAGTTGGCTCCTTTCCCAACATGTAAGTGTCTAGAGCAATATCTTGAATTACAAGCTAATAACTAATACTAGGTTTTCAGACCATTTTTCTTCTCTTTTATTCTTTTTCCTGCAATGCAATGAAGACATTTTAATGTTTGCATTACATGTGTTTTAAATTTTAATAAAAACTTTACACTGAGATGATGTAAGACTCAGGCTGTGATAACTCTCAGGTAACAAGAAAGAGATTGACTACAATTAATTTTTTTAAATAGCAGTTTGCTTTCAAAGCTAATTTCACAATAACTAGATATCAAATCACTGTGGCATTTTAAAAATACGAAACACAAGCAAATTCCTTAAACTAAGTTTAAAATTACATTTAAGGATATTTGTAGTACCTTTAATGAGAAAATGGAAGGTACTACTCTGGTTGAAATCAGCATCTTAGAATTTTAATGGTTTTACAGAACTACTTTATAAATAATAAGCCATTAAATCATTTTAAATAACCGCTATTTTATTATGGCATAACTGTCATTTAGATAAATGTGTTTATTATATATAAATATATAATTAATTATATACTCAGTAAAGCAGCGTATACTTGTTATACAAGCATCAACTGAACTTGCAACCTTTCAGTGAGTACTGAACAATCTTAAAGAAACAAGTCCTACTTCAAAAACTTCAATGGTTTCTTTCAACAAAAATAAAAAGCATGGAGGGATAGAGTATGTCATCAGAAACAATTCATTTTCATACCCACATTTGCTTACTTTCACCTGTACAAAAAGATGCACCCACATATACACGCCAAATCAAGTCAGTGCATAAGAAGTAAACGCTCCTTTTGTAGTGAGCGGTGCCTTTGAGTCGCTGCAGCACCATGAAAGTTTCGAGTCTTTCTCTTCTGCTTTTGTTTACCAAGCCGTTTGAAGCTCCCACTCTTGCTGTGTTGCACTGAAATTTCCTGAAACTGCAAGGCAGAATAAATGACTCCTCCCTTAGGTAGCGGTCATTAGATATTTTGCCACCGTGACAATGACGGCAACTTTTGCAATGAGCTGCTTTTGAACTCATCTATCTATGTTATGAGGAGAATTTATGAGAATACTGAGGCAGTTCTTTATGAAGCTAATAATTTCTATATTCACAAAAAACCAAGTCAATTACTTGTATTTAGAAAAAGGTACACACACACACACACACACACACACACACACACAGAGAGAGAGAGAGAGAGAGAGAGAGAGAGAGAGAGAGAGAAATAAACGTTTGTAATTTTTTTATAGAGAAAACATGAAGTTTGAATACTTGCTAGGATTTATAGCAAAAAAAATGCAGTGTGGCATTCTTTGTCAATGTCTCAGAAAGCAAAATTCTAGGAGATTTTATTTTATATTTTTACATTTTTAACTGATGTTCCCTTAACTGCTGCTCAGTTGCTTTTCAGGGTCATATAAATGATAACCATGTGACATAGTTTTTCTACAGCCATGACAAAAACTAAAGCAAAAGAAAAAAAATGGAAAGAAAGAAAATTTACCGAAAGTTTTGTTTTAGCTCAAGTTATGAGAGACATTATTACCAAATTGGGGTTTAGGCTACAATTCTTACCTCAAGTCCAATCTGGCCACCTGTCCTCAATAAGCTATTTCATAGAGACAAGTTACTAGTGGTAAAGAAAATGATGATTCAATGTCATCACATTGGTAAGAAATACTAAGAGAAGATCCAATAAACTCCTGAAATCCATCTTCAAGTTTCTGAAATGAGATCAAAGTTTAAAAATTTGGCCAAGAGTTTGCTCATCTAAACAGTGCTGGTCAAGGTGTCACCTTTCCCGCCATTGTGCCATCCTTATCTGGATTTCAGTCTCTTTTGTCCTAGAAATTGTTAGAACTATTTGAAATTTATTTCTAAGTGACAAGAAGCCCCTTAGGGTGTCACTCTTGAGGTTTCTGAGGAAATTCTCATTTTCTCTGGGGATCATTATTGCAAGAGTCTAAAAGATTGAAAGATACAGGGTTTCTCCAGGATATCTTCACTTCTGCTTGACAGAATGGTTACCATGTTGGCTTTACTGAGCATGGTATGGAGACAAGGTACTAGAATTATGGGAAGTATCCCATAGTAGAAGATTTAGAAAGGAGAACAGATTACCCTGTGAGAGAAAGTAACAGGAGAAAGACAGAGTCAGCAACATGAGGACATTAAGGAGAACTCCTTTCTTAGCTATGCCCAGCATCTAAAATCTTTGAGAATCCCCTAAAACTACATTATGATCTAGAGTCCTGGGCTTAATCACATAAGCCCGTGTGATATATTTCTCAGTCAATCTATATCACATTACTATTTTAATTTAATCTGATACTTATTGATGCTCGATTTGACTCACAGCAGCCAAGACGAAAGATGCTTTACTTTTAAGTATAAACTTCCATTTTTGGATTTATAACATACCTGCCAGAACTGGATCAGGAATATCATGAGGGAAACTAATATGATTAACATACATTGTACAAAATTTCCACAGAAATAAAAAAGAAGAGCTAGTGACAGTACAAGCTGAGTCTTAGACACAATAATGGCTCTGCTAACTTTATATGGATAAAACATAAAATCTCTGTGTTATCTGATAAATCTATACATCTGCAACTAGACTTACTAGTCCTAGAGTAAGGGTGCTCTAAGAAAGAAAAAGGGAATAATTGTGTTCCAGAAACAAGCTACTGAGACACAAACGGTAGCACGTGATTGTATTCATGGGAAGGACAGTTCTTTTTAAAGTTGTGTGTGTGTAGAATGTGTGTAAATGGGCAAATGGGCAGGTGGTATATCTACCTTAGGGATGGGTGGAGCTTTGTGTGAATACCAGCCTAGAGGTCAGCATCAGCAGTCTTTCTTGGATTTCTTCCCACTTTGTTTTCTGAAACAGGGACTCTCACTGAACCTGAACCTTACCAATTCTGCTCTGTCTAGACTGTGTGTCGAGCAAGCTGCAAATATCTCCCTCCCTATCTCTGACCCCTGCTCTCCTGTGCACCCCCCTCCACATCCTCCCTTCCTTCATTTGCCCCAGTTCCCAGGGAAAAGTTACAGTTAAGAGTTTGCACAGCAGGTGCTTTACCAGCATAGCCATCTCTCCAGTCCTTAGAGCAATAATTATGAATCGCTGTATTCGACTAAAAGCAGTCAAGAGTCAGGGATATTAAATGGGAAAAAGAGCATCTATGGATATAAGCTAGGAAGTATTTTGAGTATTAATTATGAATATACATTTTTCCATGAAAAGAGATCATCTAAATGCCAGATATTAACTGGTTTGACTTTTTCTTACATCAGCATCATGCTTATTATATGCCAGAATACGAACAACAATATATGACAGGGGAAAATCCATCCTAAAGATAAAAGTAGAATCATTTAGAAAAATAATTCGCAAGTAGAATGAATGATATTTAACAGTATTCCATAACACAGAATTTTGCTTTGTTGTAATAGTATTCATGTTATTAATAACATCTTGTAATTGGAATGCATTTTCTGGAGATTTCTAGTCTTATGGCTTTCAGCTAAGTTTTGCTGGAATTTAAGCTAATATTTTTAAAATCATAAATCGAATAAAACCTTTAAAAGATTTCTGAAGTAGGTATTGGTAGTTATTTGGTGAATTAGCTGTGAGTGCTAAAATCATCATACTTTGTAAACGAACTTAAATTTCTTATTTATACTGAGTTTATATCGCTATTAAAAAAGGAAGTGGTTTTTCAAGTGTTTTTTACAAAAATATAAACAGATGGTAAAATACAGAGAAAACGAAAAATGTATTTATAAAAGTGCATGCAATGGTAAATTCAAGACAAAAACAAATGCAAAAATAAAAACAGGAACTTACTCCACACTCCTGGTTCGCTGATGGGAACCTGATATGTAGACCAGACCAGCTTCAAACTCACAGAGGCCTGCCTCTGCCTCCTGAGTGCTAAGATTACATTACTCTGCCATTTTGCCTGCTGGAATGACACTGTTATAAAATGCAATATAGATAAATTAAGGATATGCTTAATGAGGAAATGTACTTGAGTCATTCAATTGTCCCCTGGAATCATTTCTTTACCCTTAACATGTCAATAACAAAGTGTTTTGAAATTGTTTCTTTAATTTTTTATAAGTGATTTACCTGGAACTTTTAAAAGTTTATACAGAGAAAGAAAGACACATACAGTGATTGAGAGATTTGGGTAGGGAAGACTTAAGTGGGGGGATGTGCATGGACAGCTGCAGGCTCAAGGCAGAAAGGGCAGAAAGGAGAACAGAAGGAAAGGTAAGAAAAGGGAAATTGGATCCCAACTAACATCTGTTACACAATTACACACTTCTTACCCTAGCAATAGTGATTTTTCTTAACAAAAAGTTTTATTACAAAATGGTAAGTGAGAAAACATTTTTTTCTGTCTCCTCTCTGTCATTTTGAAAATGCTTTAAGATCCTATATACATAAGTGACTCTATGCAATGTATGCCTATACTTTTTTAAATGATTTTATTGGAAATTACTTTTACATGTATTGGAGGATTATCGATTGAATTTCATGGGGCTCTTATGGGGCCTCTTGATCGTCTCATCCACCTCCCATCATGTCATATTGTATTTCCTGTGCAGAAATTATACACCACCTGGTCAATACCTGTTCCTTCTGTGTGTCTTGTTACTGGAATGTAAGCTACCATGGAGAAGAACTGTCATCAGGGCCATATCAAAGACCAGGTCTGAGCTAATAGGAGTAAGGCATATGTCTGTTTAGTCTGCTGAAGTTGCTTCTTAATGAAATAATTTTTCCATTCAATTTATTGGTGACCATTTCCACTTACTAGTGATCGTTTCTTGTCTCATGGTATATCTGAAGACCTAGAGGAGCCTATGAATGCCCTATCAATGAAATTATTATTTTAATAATAGAAACAGCTCTACTTCATGGATTGTCTTTTCTGTAAAACAAAACAAAACAAGGCATCAGCACACACATTCTCAGCAAACTGCTTCCTGCTTTTTCCTACAAATAACTCCATTGCAGCTTTATTGGACTCGTGCCCATGATTTATGATGAAATGCCAAGTCCATCACAGTTGGACAACACAGTTTTGTAGACCTGTACTCTTAAGTTCACAAGTGATGATTCCCAAAGAGTTTTGTAAGATTTATTGACATAATAAAATAAATCTGTCAAGTACAAACACACAACACAAACAATACAACACTTGGTTTATGTCAATCAAAAATGGCCATGAAAATAAGGTTAACAAAGGATGTTCTACGTCATGGCAGGAAAAATCCTTATTCATTAAAACCTGGTACAAAGTTCATCTCTTCCCATAAGTTTTCCACAGGGCTACGCAGTTCAGAATCTGTCTCCTAAACTCTTCACTTGGCTTTATCCACAACTGCTAAGTATAATTTAACACATTCTTTTCAAGCACAGGAAAATTAATAATCTATGAGCCCTCACTGTGATTAGGCACATACTATTCTAGACTTTTATAAGTACTAAGTGTGCTGAATTATCTTTAAATTTTCTAAAGTGCCTAGCATAATGCTTTATGACCAATATTACTTATACAGAGATTTAATTGAATTATACATCTCATGTGTAAGAACACACTTTAGTTCATGCAAAAACATCAAAATCTAAGTTATTTTGTAGTTAGCTTTTATTTATGTCCATATATGCATTTATGAATGTTCACAGACTCATTTCATGGTGTGATTACAGAGGTATATAGCTTCTGAAAATAGAAAAAAATGGCTGTGATGGTGGGTGGATGTAATATATTCTATTGTATTTATGTAATTAAAGTATCCAAGGCCAGCATCCCTCCTGCCAGAACCAAGCAATTATTACAAAAATGTAATGAAGTAGCTTCAAAATATCTGAGAACATTAAAGCAATACCCACTAATGGCCAATGCTTGGGTTCTTAAATTTCTAAGTTAATGTGAAGGACATACTTAAATTACCAAATGACTGAAGGAAAATACATACTTGTATGTGTGCAAATGGCAACGTAATAGCCACACATGGACAATCATGAGATTACAAGTAGTGAGTATGGAAAGCCACTGGGCCTATTATATTTTTAAGTAGAGCACAGATTTTAAAGCATACTCTTAGGTTTTTTGAATATTTACTTCTGAAAGTAGACTTGATATTTTTATAAGCACATAATAATTATGAGAGGAAGGATTTCAAAGACAGTTAACATTTCAAACAAATGTATTAGGAGAATACTATTACTGATTTTATTACATGGAAGAAAAGAAAGCAATAGCACCATGGTTGTCATGAGCACTGCCTGGAAAATATTCAAAAGAAGCCACTTACCTAAGACACAGTGGGGATAGTGGACAGAAATTCAGAAATTTGATAAGTAGAGGGCTATAAGAAATAACTTTATACTAAGGTTAAGATTATTTATTAAGAAAATAATAATTTTATGGTTTGTTCATATAAAATTAAATGGAGGAAATTAGGATAATTCTACTTGAAAAACTCCTGTATATACAATATCAATAGTGTTTTAAAGTAATAAAGGAAGATAAGGATAATTTTAGGAAGAGAATCGTGTCAGTAGAGGATGCAGTTACATTCTTCATGTTTACAGCCTCAAGTTTTAAATTAGGTGGAGGGTTAAAATGAATGTGAGAGTTCAATTTTTTTAAATGGCTTGACATTATGATATGCAGTGAAGAAGTGGGGCTAGACGTAGATTCTAAAACATGTCCACCTTTTCGTAGAAAACTTCTTTTTCTTCTCCTTCTGCTCCTTCTGCTCCTTCTCCTCCTTCTTCTCCTTCTCCTCCTTCTCCTCCTTCTCCTCCTTCTCCTTCTCCTCCTTCTCCTCCTTCTCCTCCTTCTCCTTCTCCTCCTCCTTCTCCTCCTTCTCCTCCTCCTTCTCCTCCTTCTTCTCCTCCTCCTCCTTCTCCTCCTTCTTCTCCTTCCCCTCCTTCTCCTCATTCTCCTTCTCCTCCTTCTCCTTCTCCTGCTCCTCCTCCTTCTCCTCCTTCTCCTCCTTCTCCTCCTTCTTCTCCTTCTCCTCCTTCTCCTCCTTCTTCTCCTCCTCCTTCTCCTCCTCCTCCTCCTCCTCCTTCCTTCTCCTTCTCCTCCTTCTCCTTCTCCTCCTCCTTCTCCTCCTTCTCCTTCTCCTCCTTCTCCTCCTTCTCCTCCTTCTTCTCCTTCTCCTCCTTCTCCTCCTTCTTCTCCTCCTTCTCCTCCTCCTCCTCCTCCTTCCTTCTCCTTCTCCTCCTTCTCCTTCTCCTTCTCCTCCTCCTTCTCCTCCTTCTTCTCCTCCTTCTCCTCCTTCTCCTTCTCCTCCTCCTTCTCCTCCTTCTCCTCCTTCTCCTTCTCCTTCTCCTCCTTCTCCTTCTTCCTTCACCTTCTCCTCCTCCTCCTTCTCCTTCTTCTCCTCCTTCTCCTCCTCCTCCTTCTTCCTTCTCCTTCTTCTTTCTTTGCCTTCTCCTCCTCCTCCTTCTCCTCTTTCTCCTTTTTCTTCTTTCTTCTTTCTCCTCCTACTCCTTCTTTTTCTTCTTCTTCTTCATTTTCTTCCTCTTCTTCTTTTCCTTCTCCTCCTCTTCTTCTTCCTCTTTTTTCCTTTAAGTCTAGTACAACTCTTACTATCTTCCAAAATTCTGCTTTTAAATTAGATTTAGTTTGAAATGTAATTTCATGACTAATTCAAAATTGAGTTGAATTATTCTTTTTTACAATTTAGAAGCACTTTGTGCATAACATTATACAGATTATAATCTCAGCAAAGACAAGATGCTCATTCTTGAGTAAAGGGCCTGATGTGCATGGGAAGGTACAAACAGTTCTCTGAGCATATGCAAAACAGGCTGTCAGAGTGAACTCTTCACTAGCTGGCTACCCTGCGTAGATAAAGCTAAATGATTATTCCTTTTGTTGATGACACATATGGAATGAAATTCAGTTATTTACTTATGCACACCCACTGTGAGCATGGCCACCATGATTACCATGAATGATACCATAGAATGACAGCAATAATGGGTACATATTAAGTCACTATCATCTATTTGATCAAATGCTGCATAGAAAACAAAAACAAAAGGACCACATTGAAGTTTGAATCAAGTGTTGGTAGAGTCCATCTTGGATTTTAAACCAATGATGATTGAGATTGTGCAAATCCAGTACAATAGTGTTAATACTAACATTTCTCTTATTGAATGTAAATGAAGTGATAGTACTTTATATCAATATTATACCGATAAAACTTCCCATTTATATGAACAGACCGAAGTCAGTTTCACACTTTTTAAAAAGTTGATACGAGACAGCTTTAATAATTTCTTCATTAGTAGCTCCAAAACACAAAACATTCTTTTATAAACCATTTGCATTTTTATTTTTATGAATATTTGGAAATCTTAACTTAGAAGGAATGCTAGAAAAAAAGACTATCAACTTCTAGTAGTTGAGAGGATAAGAAAAAGTTTCTCCTGCAAAATTCTGAAGCTTTTGGTCTGGCTTGACTTTCTGTCTCATCAACTCGCTTGCTTTTGATTTAATCTACTGAATCAGTAAGAAGAAATAATTCACCAATATAATTTTGTAGCTATTCTGATCATAGAGCCAAGACCACCAAACATAATCAGAATTTCATGTAAAGACAAAGTTCCCTGTCCAAGACAACATGCAGGATCCCTTAAACTATTTTTCTATTATCTTTCTCCCATATATTTCCATTGGCTGGTGTGCATATAACTAATTCCATGTCATGACCCATTAAAGACAAGCTTCAGTTCAGAAGGTATATATGTAATCTTCCCTTTCCTGGTCACTTACAATCCTACAAATCAAAGTAAGGTTTTGATATTATGCTCACAATATTCAGCTTTCCCATGAGATTTCAGTTAAAGATATATATATATATTATATATATATGCACATATATATATGTATAGGTATATATTATACCTATATATACCTATATGTGTATACCCATATATAAATATTTTGAGACAAAATTTGCCATCATCTGATATTATAATTCCACTGACAATCTATAACATCTTTTTTATTAAATTTGATATAAACTAATGTATATCTTATGTATGCTTTAACTATATCATTTTATATTTTCATATGTCTTTCTTACCAAGTTCATTTAAAACAGGAATATAATTTGAAGGTAAAAATATTTTTATGTGATAGCAAAATATTTGTAGTCTTCTTTTCTACACAAACGTAAAAACTGAAGATACAATATGTAGTTTTGATGAAACTCTAAAAAAGCTTATAGTTTGACTTACATGTGTAAGGATATATAATAATTTCCAGTCTTTAATGAGGCAGTTGAAAAATGCATATCTCAGGTAAATGTATGTTACTATTGATGCAGAATTCCAGCTTGAGGAGATATCAAAATGAAAGGTACATAATTAAAATAGTTACATTTGTCTACTACACCCATATAAGGAATTGCAAAAAAAGCAAATATCTATATGTGAAATATGTAGTCATTTTTAAAAAAAAAACAAATTAGATGGGGTTTCTCTGTATAATCCTGGCTGCCTTAAACTCACTCTATAGAAAATCCTGACATTGAGCTCAGAGATTATTTGACCTTGACCTCTGCCTCCTGACTGCTGCAGTTAAAAGTGTGTGCCCATACTACCCAGTGAATATGTAGTCTTAGAAACATACACCTCAATTAAATGTATGTTATGAGAATTTAAAACACTAGAAAGCACAGTCATATGTCATTTTGAATATGTAAAACTGTTCAGTTACATTTTATGTATTTGTATGTTTAGTCTATATGTACCTCTGTATATTCTGTGTATACCTGTTGCTCTAAGAGGTCAAGAAGCTGGATTTACATAAAATTGTGAGCTGGCAGGTGGACGCTGGGAATTGAACCTGAGACCTTTAGAAGAACAACTCAATGTTTTTAACTATTGAGCTATATGTCTATCCCTATCTGTTGCCTGAAATTTATTTGTACAAGGACAGTCCGGTATTAGAACCCAGAGGATAAAATGGTGAAGAGGTATAGTTTCTGCATTCATGGGCTCACGGTTAACTAGAAAAGATTTCCAAGAGACATAGTAACATTGGACACACATCAAAATACACAAAATCTCATAGAAAAAACCTATTATTCATTGACTACACATTCTATACTTTTCTACCTTTTTGTATTTTATGTCAAATTGTATAAATTTACATGTGACTAAGCATATATGTGTGTGTGCATTTGTGCGTGACATGAGAACTTTAAAGATATTGCATAGTGAAGCAGCTTGCAAACCAAAATCAAGCTCGCAATTTAACAGTAAATCTGGGAATCATTGCTATTGTTAAATCCTCTTCAACTCCACAAAAGCCAGTGCTGGCTCTGAGCGCAATGAGAAAACCTGAAGGCCAAGGATGTAATTCAGGATAGGTGTGCTGGACCCTGTGGGTTCATAAGCTCATTTCTTCAGTGTGTTATAAGTTGACAAGCTGCAACACCTCAACAATTCCTGTTTAGTAAGTCATCTGTGGGGTTCTCTCTTCGTTAATACAAATGCAATCCAACCTTCATTATGACTACTCACAGCACCACTAGCCATTTGCTTGAGTAATGAAGGGCTATATAAATTCACACTGTGAAATCCGGTCTGATCAGGATTCACATTGATTTCTCCTCACTGAGTGTGTACAAGGATTCTTGTCTAAATTGTTTTTTTTTCTCCCCTTGTTTTCATTCCCTACTTTGCTATGTAAATTGTAGGACTTAAGGTACTTTCGTGCTTTGGGACAAACCATTCTTTTTCGGGGCTTACGTAAACAAGAAAAATAATTTATTGGGAAAACATTGTTAGTAATACATGGACGGAATATTTCATATACATTTAATTGGTTTATGAAATAAAAATCATGCATTGCAAATATATTTGATTTTGACAGTTCTGTCTGATTAAATAATGAGCTAAAAATCTCGAATGGCACAGGGCCCAGAGTAGTAGATTACATCAGTCTTGATTCATTAAGACACCTTCAATAGGATCTTTAACTGGATTCGTGGAGCCCCCAGGGAAATTCATTTCCTAACTTGAGCAAGTAGATTCATCACTCTAAAACAAAACCCTTCAATTTGTTGCTTCCCTTTCAAACCTTCTGGAGAATTATCCCTGTGCAAAATGAGTGAGAGAACCACCCTATCCAAACAAAAAACTGTGTTCCTTTTCTTTTCTATTTTTTTATTCGGAGATGGGGACCGAACCCAGGGCTTTGCGCTTGCTAGGCAAGCGCTCTACCACTGAGCTAAATCCCCAACAACTGTCTTCCTTTTTAAAGAAAGTGTTTCTGAAACTCAGTTGGTCAATTTGGGGTAAGTGGAATAAACAACTGCAGAGTTATACTCCTTAGCACAGTGGACAGTGGCTCTGTTTATGTAATGAGTGGGTGTGGATGGAACGGCTTTTGTGTTAGACTGCTCCCAACTTGGAATGTCTGCCCCTGGACACTTGTAGCCCTTTTAATTCTAAAGGGAGACGCGAGAAAGGAAAAGAGCAGCTTGTATGCTCTCTTGGTTTGCTCTTTTATGGGACACAGCAAGACGTAAAGAACATATCTAAGACTTAGTCATTGCAAAATCTCTTACCAAAGGAGGAGAGAAAACACAGTCTAGTGGGAATCTCTGAAAGAGGCACAAATAGTTAAACGAAGATATAAACACAATTCCAGAGTGGGATGTGTTGACAATGTCTTTGCCATTCTTTAGGAATAAGGAAAAAAAAAACCACGATTCTTCACCTTTGTGTCCTTTAAATGCTTAAAATGATACCATATAATTTCTTTGATACAGTGTATGTACATATTCTTTTTGACATACTTAAAGAGTTATTTGCATATTAAGAATTGAAACAAAAAAAATGTCCTTTGAATTACCTCTGATGCAACTTGAAACTGCAAAGACTGCTATGGTTAACAGTAAGGCGCCTATAGAATTTTTGAAACAACAAACTCTGCTTGCAACTGATTGTATGCAGGTGCCCTTTGGGGATTAATAATAATTTTACAAATCTCATGCGTTCCACTTGGAAAACAACCCCCAGGTTTGCTGATAAAAGTCTCCCTGGTGCTGTGGAGTTTTGTGATTTTACACAGTTGATGATGATTGTTCCTAATGGTAGAGTAGGTAATGACTTTAAAAATTCACACTATAAGCTCTAAAATTCCTAGTGCTTAGTTTTATTGTGCATAATTTTGCTTACTGTATCATTAAACCTATTTAGGTAATGAGGCAAAACATTTTCTAAAGCATGGTGTGAAAGGAGAAAAACACATTTAAAGCAATGCCTGACTGAATATTTTGTATTTTCTTATGTGTTTGCTTAATAAAAACTTGTTCTTGGATCAGAAGTAAACCAACTCAATGGTTAGAATCTATTCCACCTAAATGTTTCAGCTATAAATTAAATATATCATCTTAAGGGCTAAGTAGGACTTGTAATCTGCTCCTTCCTAGGCACAGATTTTAAATGAAGAAAACTTGTATTTAATTCATCTTCATTTTTTTCAGTGTTGATTGCAACAATTGTCGATCAGGAAAGTCATCAGGTTATGAGAGAAACAGTTGCGAATCAGACTTAGAGCTTCCCTCCCAAAACAATTATGGGAAGGGATACACACAATAGGTGACATTTAAGCTGCAGGGTGAGGTAAGGATGGTAGTATGGTAAGGATGATAAGGAATACGGGGATCAACAGACAGGGAGTTAAGTATTATAGCAGGAAGGATAACTGAAAACCATTCAGAAGAGAATGGGAGTTTGAGGTGACAAAGAAATGGAAATGAGATCACCAGGTCGACCCGACAGTTATTTTGGTTAGGGCAAAGAGTATTCCTATGTAGGTACAGGGAGGGAGAATGACATTCTGAAAAAGGTTCACTGCAGACACTGAGACAAGGCTTTGTAAATGTTACAAGCATGACATTGAGATGGTGGGCTAAGGGACAGAGTCAGCACTGGCAGCAGAAAGGGAAGCAACCTGGCTGCTGTGGTGGAATAGAGCCTTTGACCCTCAAGGTCAGATGGGATGATTGGGGAAGCCAGGTTTCCTAGTTGTTGCAAACTAGCTTTGCTTTAAACATCTTAGCGATTTAAAAACAGACAAGAGAACTCACATGAGCCTCTTGTGTCTCTTAGGTATTTCATGATCCCTATTTTTACCTAGGTACCTAAACTCCCTCAGGAGAATTGCTGGGAACAAAAGTTTCACCGTCAGACCCATATCAAATTCCTAGTCTATATCACATTAACAGTATACAGGACGACTCTTTATCTTCAATTTTACTTTCTGAAATTTCAATTATTCTAAGTCAACACGTTGTCTGAAAACACAAAATGGAGAATCCAAAAAAATACATAATTCATGAACTTTAATGTGTGCGGTTCTAAGAAATGTTATAAAATCTTTCACATTAGCTTTTGTCCCACCGGGTCATGAATGTCCTCTTGTATTCCCACACAGTCACAGGTATGCTGGTCCTCTTCCACAGGTGAGCCCCATTTTACTTAATAACCGCCCAGGAGTACTGAAGTAGAAATGATGGGAATTTTTGAATAGGCAAAGGGGAGCTATAATGTATCGGCTTTAATGCAAAAGGTGAAAGTCCTTTGCTTTAATATGGAGAGAGGTAAAGAAAAAAATGCATGCAGGATGATGAAATTTCAAGGTCTATAATAATCAGGAAGATGCTGGCCATGAACTTGTGAGTAAGAATAAATAAATTTGTTCTAGTTTTTTTAATGAATATTCTTTTCTAAAAAATGGCATGAAACAAACAAACAAAGAAAATAAAAAGCACAAAACAAACAGAACAGCGCTTGGGGTTTCCCGAAGAAGAACTCACCAATACTTCAAGAGACCATAGGTTTGCTTAGAGTTGCTCCTGGACACTACCATTTCCCCTTCTATTTCAGTACTAGGCAATGGTGACATCTTACTGAGCTCATTTATAAATTAAAGTGTAATACAGGCGTGTGGATGAACTGAAATGTACATATTGCCCCATATTATTTGTCAGTTTAGGATCTATAGGAGTTCTTGAAATGTATCCCCCACAGATCAGCACTGCTCAGTGAAGGAACTGGGAATTTTTTTCTTTGCCATTTCCTGAATCTAAAGTTACCTTTTTTATCGGTTATTTTATATATTTACATTTCAAATGCCATTCCCCCTTCCCCTCTGACTCTAAGAGGGTGCACCAGGGCACTCTCTCAGTGGTAAAAGGGAGGAAGATGGAAAAGAACTCTGTGAAGGGGAACAAGGAGAGGGGCAGAATTTGAGGTGTAAATAAATAAAATAATTAATAAAAATGTTCAGAGTGTGTAAAGGATCATGAAAATTAAAATCAGGGCAGGTAATGAGGTGTGACCCAGAGCGGCGAGTCAAAAGCATTCAGTGCTTCACCTTCACTTGGGTCGAAGCCTAGATTGAAGCTTATTAGTAGTGGTGAAATTAAAATTTGACATAGTAATTTCTCTGGGTGGAAGGATGCTCATCTGACTGCAGAAAACTATGCATGTAGGCAAATGGACTCTAGGAAACTAATATGTCATAAAGAATTGTGAGGAAAAATATTGGAGGAGAGTGAAATTTACTTCGGAGGCTCTTGATACTTGTTGAATAAAAGATAATTTCCTCCGCCACCTGAAATAACCTCCAAGGTTGATGTTATTTATACTTTGGTTTCTGTTTTATTCTTTTGCTTCAGCCTCCTGTTCTATTGGAAGCTAGGATAATAAAAACAAGAAGGAATTGAATGATATTATCAGAACAGCCAGAGTCTGCCACGTGCCCTGCACGGTGCATGAAAGAGAGCATATTCTGAGGAGATTTGGTAATTGAAGATCATAGGACAAGCAATTATCAAAGATAATACTGGTGCCCACACATAACTGCGGCTCCTATTATGCCTTATCATGTTGCTTTTCACATATTAGACTCTCTTAAAACATGTAGTCCTTGAAACCACACATACTCTTCTATTCTCATGGAATATATGATTCTTGCTTAGTAATTATGATACCATTATTAGTACACACTGAATCTTCGGTAATTAAAACCCTTTAAAATATTTTAAAAACAAAGTAAGACATAATCTTACTAAGAAATGGTGTAGCTGTTTATGATGGTAATATCTGCTACTGCTTTTGAGTGGCTTTTTGAAATGCACAATCTTACGTCTTTTTTTTTCTTGAGAAGTATCAAAAAAAGGGAGAAGGTTAACATAAATTTCACAGGATATTCAGAGCATTTGCCTTGCATTTAGAACACATTGCTTTTGCCATCTTGCATAGCATCTGCCCTTAATTTTCAGCTAAATGAAATGGCTATTAGTGTACAAACAGCAGCACGAGAGTGACTTGTTTCTTAATGTAGTTCTACTGAGAGTTGGAAGAAATCCCAACTCTGGCAGAGTTTAAGTGTTTGGAGAAATTCAGCAATTGCTTGTCACTTTGCAGAAATATTTTGATCATACTTAATAAGAATTTTGAGTCTCGTATTATTCCTTAAGTGTCAAGTAAGATCTATGTGATTGTTTCAAGTAGATGATTTATTTCCTAATTATCATAGGTAGTTAGCCGATGAGTGAAAGAAAATTTTCCATTTGCCTATTATTTAAAGTTCTCTAAAATTCATGTTCATGTTACACACAGCCCCAAATGGGAATTTAAAGTTGTTCATGTTCTCTTTCAAATACTGGAGGCAGTTTCTCCACTATTTTACAGGTTCTGAACCTCACGAGTTACTATTCAAGCTACAATTTTGGAAGTCCAGTCTTCATAAAGACTTATAACATAAAAGATATTTCCTGATACCCACATAAAATATGATTATAGCAAAAATGTCTTGCAAAATCTTTGTGGTAAATGTTATAATTCCAAGGATGTATTGAACAAAATTAAAGGAATGATCATTAGCATGTAAGATCAATTTTATAGACAGCTAGTATTGCGTATACATTCTCAGATGACTTCACATAGCCTTCATATATATATATATATATATGTATATAAACATATATGAATTTACCAATAACTATGTGTCATTTTACATCACCACTGTTGAGCATGTTGCACTGCATATATAATTAATTAGTTAAATTTTAGAATTGTTCTCCCTTTGTAGTCCTTCCCAAAACTCCCTATTTAGACCCGGGCTGGCCTTGAACCCACAGAGATCTAGCAGAATCTCCCTACTAAATGCTGGTATTAAATGTACGCATCACATACCTGATCATCATAGACCTTTTAATAACCCAACATTTGTCAGCTTTAGACCTTTATAAACATTCAGCTTCATCTCTTGTCTTCCCTTCTGCACATTTTTCTTTGAGATTCTTTTTCTAACTTTCCTCCAATCATTGAAATTTCACATTATCTCTGTGACTAGTGTCATCCCATCTATTTCGGCTCAAGTTGTGCCTTCAATGGATTTAAAATTAAAGTCTGCATTTTTGATGTAGAAATGAAGTAATGAGGAGTCCTGAGGCTGTGATCTGAACGACAGCAGCCAGGCAAGCAGCATAGAAGTTAAGAACAGTGGGCAGACCAGCATGAGCATACTGTGAAGACACGTGTTCCTAGTTTATGAACATATTATGGAGCTGACAGATGCTATGATAAATTTGTATAAAGATATTGTCTGCAGCATAATTTTTATGTATTCCCTTTGAAGCTGCAAGTGTATGTGTCTGTGAGCAAATATGTGTTAGCATACGTGCCTTTCTGCCTGCCTCATATTCTTTCTAGAGAACTCAACATTCTGCCACCTTGGCATCCCATGAAATGGAAACATCCCTACACACTATTGGTACTCTCAACACCTCTCATTTTTTGTCCATAAACTCATATTGCATCATTTGATTTTCATTTGGAGAATGACAGAAAGATGACAGAAGCCAAACATATACAAAAGGCCCACTTTATACAGTCATCCTGGAGACACATTCTCTGATACCAGTTTAATGTTGTATGGCCACTACTTTGAAATCACTACATCTAGCCATGTCACAAAGGCAGTCAGCTACTGATGGTCTAAAAGTTGGCTAATAATCAATTAATACAATCAATCTGGGCAATAGTATTGTCTCAAGGATGTAAAAATCACTGTATTCCAATCTAGGAAAAGTAAGACTTTTTTTCTAAGCTTTTCTTTTAAGTGAATTAGATACAGTTCTTGCAATAGAACTTTCCTACTAAGTCCATAGCAACTCATGAGCTCCCAGGAGGATGTGGTGCCCCAGGGCTGCTGACATAAATCTAGGCACCAGCCGCAACTTGCTGCCTCTCTGCTAAGTCTGGATAAAGTAGCTAATTCATACCTACAAGGACTCTAAATCACCAGCTGAGCTTCCTCAGAACCTGGACACACAAAGTACTCTGCTCTTTGTGTGGGGATGTTTGCTTTATGTCTGATCAAACACCTCAGTCCTTTGAGTGCTGGATACACTCTCCTACATTATTCTTTCTAGTATTTTACATTATTTTTATAGAAATTCTGAAAATTCCTAAACTTATATACTTATATCCATGTACCTGTATACATGTACAACATATACATGGAAACATGATATTAAAATATGGAATTCAAAATTGGTAAATATCTGACTTCTGCTTCTGCTGAAATTGCTTGTCTTAGTATTTTATTAGTGGGGAAAAACTCTTGTATCAATTCTGGTTATCTATTGGTGTATTACCTATTTAACTAAATACGGAAAAGCTTCAGGTCCCCATGTAAATTTAATTTACCAATTGAATACAAGCTTTAATAATATTTTGTGTATACTTGTTTTATTAATGGCTATGATCATATTATGATTTCTATGGGTTTATTTTCAGTTTAAAATACTCTCTTTCAAGCCAGACATAGGAGCTCATGCCTTGAATCTAAGTACTTGGAGACAGAGGTAGGTAGATCTATGTGAATTCAAGGTCAGCCTGATATGTATAGCAATTTCCAGGACAGGCAGCGCCATGAAGTGGGACTCTGACTCTAAAAATAAACAAAACAAACCATTATTAAATATAAGAATCTTCTTGAGAAAAATATTTGCTAATATAGCAAGTTATTTTTATAAGACACTGCCCAAGACTTAAATAACCAACACTTATATGACATTATTGGTTTTATATACATAGAAATAAGTAAATGATACTTATGAACAGTGCTATCCATAAAGTGTTTTAAAGAGTTTACATATTTTTAAAAAAACTTGTATTTTTTTGGTTATTTCCCACACTCACACTTCACTATTTAAATGTGAGAAATATATTGCCAACAGGGGAGAGGACATGAATTTTATTTTAATATCTCTAAGTTTAAGGCTTTGCATTTTAGGATGCTGTAATCATGTTTTAAACATAGTTTTCCCAGAGTTAGAATTTCTCATTGAATAAAGCTTTCGATAGACAACATTGAGAAGAGTTGATTTTTATTTAATCTAATTGTGTTTTTTTACTTATTTCTCATCCCACTCCCTGCTCCCCTCCTGGCCCCTCCTCTTGCAGTGCTTCCTCCTCCTCCCTCCCCTTCTTCTTTGAGCATGTGGGACTCCCCCACCCAATATCCCTGCCACCCTGGCACTTCAAGCAAGGGGAGCTGATTTTACCAAAGGTTACTAAGGTCACTTTTACTTCAGGACAACTTGAAGCTTTGACAAGTATAGTAGGTGTGAGGAAAGTAGGGAAGGCATTTTTTACCACAAAGGTAAGCACTTCAGTGAGTGAAGAAGCCCAAGCTGGCCTGTGGCTTTGATTTGTTTTGACTTCTGACTGTATCCAGTACAGTGATTAAGGGAGGCTGTAGAAATGTGACTTGATACACTCCTAGTAATCTTCCGAGATTATAACACAATTTTCTCTTGTACATCCTGAAATGTAGTTAATGTTAAATATAGCCTAGATTTTGAAGTCTTGCTTGATTTCTTTTGCTGCTGATCATTAACGTGCATTTGTGACCAGAAAATCACTTAAGGATATTAATTCATTACTAGCAACTTTGCGCAAATCAAAAGCATCTATCTGCTTATTTTAGCATGTAGGTCTTGTGCCAACTTTAGTAATGCCCAATCAACTAATCACAAATTTAAAAGAGGAGTCTTCATTTCAAAGTCTATCCTAGACATCTAGATATCTAGGGCAGATCTAAGACAGTGACATTTAGAATAGAGTTCTTAATTAAGTGATGAGTTAGGTGCTCTTGACAGAACCTCATGCCTTCATTTTCACAATACATACTACACATACATATATTCATACATGTTTGATGTGTACATACACACACATGCACACACACACACACACACATACACACACACACACAGGCACACATATATACACTCACATCATATACCTGGGCATAGTGTGGAGTCTTGACTCAGAGCTTTAAGAATAAACTTTTTTTCAAGTCTTAAAGTCAGACTCATTTGCATCCATACTTTTCCTCTTCCATTCACTCTACATCTATAGTATGGAAAATTCTAGATAAAATAGAGCAAAAATCAAGGATGTGACTACGAAGCCAGACCTGGAACCCCAAATGGACATAAAAAGTACACAATGAGAATGATACCAAACTTTGGGTTCTAAAGACTGAGCTCGTCTTAAGAATATAGGACTTAAAAGTTGCCTGTTAATCTAGTCATGAATTTTTACAGTAAGCAGATGGTTAATAAATAAACAAACTATAGAAAAAGAAAGGTTAATGTTAAAAGCTCACAAAGTAACTCAATGGGAGCACTCTGCTTAGCATTCATGAGGCTCTGCAGTTAGTCTTTTACTACTAAACAATCAGGCAACCAAAAATTAAAGAATTTATATTATATATTTTATATATTATATAAATAATATATTTATATTTTTAATATATTATGTGTTGTATTGGTATTGGTTTTAATATATTATGTATTGGTCTTGGTTGTCATTAATCCTCTCTAACACCCAATCCTGAGCTGCAATCTAAGTTTGTAGAATTGCTATTCATAGGAACCCTGTGGCAGAGGAGGAGCCAACTATTTGGGTTGGGTACATTTCAGGAGATAGAAGAGTGTGTTCAGTGGCAATTGTATTCTGTCCTATAAAACAGAGCCTTTCATCATCTCAGAAATCTTTTTTTGTAAGCTCAAATTCTCTCTTTAAGGGCATGTTTCTAAAGCTAGTGAACTGGACCCTTTCATGTATCAATTTTAGTGCAGGGAGGAGGCTGAAAGTGATACTGTGCCAGCTTACCACTCTCTGCAGAGTTCTGTGACTATTTATTTCCATTACAGATTTCATTCATTATTTTCTTTCCTTTCAAATACTAGTTCAGCAATGAGAAACTAGTAAAGCCAGACATGTGTTTATCTGCCCAACTACCTTTAGTCTAGAAAAGGTCTCACTTAAAACTCCTGTCCAAAGACAGGCCAGAGTTAACTATAAGAAGAAAGGGAGGGAGGAGTAGAAAGGGAAGGATGAGAACACACACATGCACACAACATACAAAAATGCACACACGCACATACATGAACACACACACACATGAACGCATACAGGCACACACACATGCACACACCCATGCATGCACACACAGACATTCAAAGAGTGTTGTTTTAAGTTTGTTTTCAAAATTTGTGCCAACCAAGTTGTATTCTTTAGTCATGTGTTTTTAAAACCGTAAGCAGCATAATTGCACTTTATTTTAAATTATTTGTAACTAGAAAAGAACAACTAGAAAAAAAGACTGAAAGTTTTAGTAAATTCCAATTACTTATGGCTTAGCAGCAGGAAATGAAAAGCTAATTTGCTTAGTGATGAGCTTTATCTGCAAAGAGATAAGGAAATGTGACGATTACTAAGTTCAGCATCAATGGCTTATACTCCAGTTTCAAACAACAAAAAAAGTAGAATGCATCTGTACGAGTCTCTAGATTTCTAGACATGAATCATTTTTCACTTTCTCAGAAACCACAGAACATGCAATGACCTAAACCCAGAGAAAGCATGTGCAGATTATAATATTATAAAAATTTAACAACTATGGAACACATTACATCACAATTCCTGAACAAACCAGAGTTCTAAGGTCCTGACTCAGAAAGTCCCGTGCATGTAAGTAGGAACTATGTGACTGTTGTTTTCAGGCAGATTTGCATTTAACGTTGTAGATTGGATGTGCTCGAAATCACATGTAACATAAAGATCAATGAGCTGCCTTTAGAAGACAAAATTCATTTACTATTGTGAAATGAGGATGTTGTAGTAAGTTTGTGAAATGTCATCTTCAGGATCACATGTTTGTAAAAAGTTTTAAGTTCTCACTTAAAACTCTTGTTCAAAGACAAGCCTGGCTTAACTACAGAAAAAAGAAAGGGAGGAGAAATAGAAGAATGAAAGCATGCACACACACACACACACACACACACACACACACAACACACATAGGCACACAGACACACACACACACATAGGCACACAGACACACACACACAGGCACACAGATACATAAACAAAGAAACACACATACACACACAGACACATAGACACACACAGACACACACACACATAGGCACACAGATACATAGGCACACACACACACACACATACACACACACACACACATTGAGGAGAGTGGTATTTTAAATAACCATCTAAAGAGGTGGCTAAGAGATGGATCCAAAGAGAAACTATCATGGGTTAAATACTTGGTTCTGAAGTGGTGTTCCTTTAAGATTGTGGAACCTTTACAATGCAGGGTCTAGATAAAAGAAGTGAGTTACTAGAAGTAACATCCTGAAGTTCTCACCTCCTCTTTCGCTGATACCTGTCTCTGCTTCTTGATCTGCAGAGCTGTGAGCCAGTCCCCTGCTGACATAGCCTTCACCTGTTCCTGCTGCCATACTTTCTACGACTGTGAGGAACTGTGTTAACTCAAACCTTGAGCCATAACTTATTTGCTTAAGTTGTTTCTATTGCCTACCTGTACCTCAACAGGAAGATAGCATGACAACAGGGAAAGTAAATAACACAAAGGCAGACTACATTTTTTCCATGTGAGATATGAGTCACTAAGTTTTCAGAAAGCATTGAAAAATATTTTAAGCAGTGGTATCCTCTGTGGGAAATTTTGCTACCCAGTGTCCTCCTGGGAACATTATTAATATCTATAGACATTTTTGTCACAACACATGGGATGTAGTGGGTAGTATTTATGAATGTAGCTAAATATCCTTCCCTCCATATTGTAGCACCAGAAAACAAGACAATACAACCCAGTCAGTCATATCAGCAGAAGCCAGACAGAGGGTTCATGCTTATTTTCGAAGCACTTCAGTTTGGGCAGGAGGAGTCCTTTGAGTATGTGGTTGGCTTGGGCTACCTGTCACTCCAACAAGGTATAACTAGTCAGACTCTGTCTCAAATCAAACAAAGAAGTGCCAATCCTGGAATAAATAATCATCTCAAGTAGGAGAATGGAAATTAGAGACAAGTGGGGAGAGTGTTGGTGTTGAGGTGCATGTCTCTAGAAATACTGATTATGTGAAAGAGCTTACGGAAAGTGGGGCTCAAAGAAAAGTTATGACCAAACATGGACATATTTTGTGCCAGATTAAAGAATTTCCATTTCTTAGTTACTGGTCGTTTTGATATTATTCTTACAGAATATTTTTCACCTAAGAAAATAGAATATTAATATACTTTCATTATTCAAACTATTATGTCAAATTGCAATAGGCTTTTTGTTCCTTTCAAATGTATCTTTTTCCTTTGGTGTAAAAAATTAACAGAGAATTTTGGAAACATATTCAAGTTACTGCGTAGCCAAGTATCTTTTTACTTGACAATTTTCTTTCAATGTATTTATGAAGAAAAAGAGACTGTTTCCTTACATAAGTTCTGGATTTCTAGTGTCAAGCTTTCAGGATTCTGACAGAATCTTCCTCCATTACCTATTTAATTGTTTTTATGACATTTGTGATAATTGTGCATAATTTTTTTAATTGTACATAAGTACATAAGTAGTATGCACTCTGTATACTAGGATAAGTAGCTTCATTGCTCGGCCTCCATAAGAATCGAGATAAAATGTATATTTATTTATTTCACTTTTAATTAACTCTTAGGAAACTTTACTATCTGTGGCAAAATTATTTGTTTATAATTATGTGCATGTGTCACGCCGTGATAGGCAACTTCTTAAGATCAGAGAAGCCTTTGTTCTTATCAGATTAAACACCCTTCATAAAAGGGTTGGTCTCTAATTGTAGAAGTGCATGTGTATAAATTGTATGTGAAGTCATATATCTATGGCAATCTCAAGTATCTCGTACAGAGTCTTTAAACATGTGTGTATGGCTTAATATAGGAATAAAACTGCCATTTCTTAACATTTAACAAAAATGCTCATTAAAATATATTATCCTAAAACCAAAATTCATAAGCTAACACAATCAATTTTATAGAAAAAAAGTGTTAAAATCTGATTTATTCTGCTGGGAAATACTGTCTTCACTTGGGACCCAGCTGATACCCAATAGTAAATAAGGCACACATTTTTGAGTGACTGTTTCTGATCGTTACTTGCCTATTTTTTCTTGTGTGTAGCTCAGCCTCCTTTTTCTTACCTTTACTTTTGGATAAAAAGCATAGTTATAATCTGAGAACAGGACCCCCGTTGAAGGAATCAAAGAACTGGAAGAGCTTGAAGGGGCTCGAGACCCCATATGAACAACAATGCCAAGCAACCAGAGCTTCCAGGGACTAAGCCACTACCCAAAGACTATACATGGACTGACCCTGGACTCTGACCTCATAGGTAGCAATGAATATCCTAGTAAGAGCACCAGTGGAAGGGGAAGCCCTGGGTCCTGCTAAGACTGAACCCCCAGTGAACTAGACTGTTGGGGGGAGGGCGGCAATGGGGGGAGGGTTGGGATGGGAACACCCATAAGGAAGGGGAGGGGGGAGGGGGATGTTTGCCCGGAAACCGGGAAAGGGAATAACACTCGAAATGTAAATAAGAAATACTCAAGTTAAAAAAATAAAATAAAATAAAAATAAAAAAATGTAAAAAAAAATCTTAGGAAAAAAAAAAGCATAGTTATAGGCCGAGGAGATGGCTCATCGTTAATGGTTATCATCACCGAGACTGACTATAAGAATTCAGTTACAGGAAAGCCATATGGTGGAAGGAGACATCTGACACCAGCAAGGTTATTCTCTTCACACATTCAGCCTGGTATGTGTGTGTTTGTGTGTGTTTGTGTGTGTGAGAGAGAATGTGTGTGTGTGTGTGTGTGTGTGTGTGTACGCATGCTTGCGCTGTGTGCGTGCATACACAGAGAAAATGTTAAAACTAATGTCATCCAGCATAAGCCTAGCACTGAGTCTTGATGTATGTCTTCATCCTGAGTTGTTCCTCTCCTAAGAGGCACAAGAAAATGCTTCTCATAAATTGCCTTCTCTCCTTAGTAACGGGCAAGTCTACACCAATTTACATAACTAAAAAGGAATCAATTGGTTATCTTCATTATTAACTTTTAACCATGATTACAGTGGTAAATAACAATTATGTGTATTCTAATGTTCAAATGTTTGATTTTCAAATTCCCTATAATATTAGTAGGCAATACACATTAAAAAATGAGAAAATCCGAGAAAAATCCTGCTGCTAGCTACTCAGGACTTTTCTTTACCATCTTCAAATAAACTTATTTAAATAAGCCTTATTTGCTTAGTTGCATGGCTCTAATGGATCGTTTTCAGGATGGTAGAGGGCTACTGTGATTTCTCTGTCCTGTCTCCATTCATTCTGTAATCTCACCATCTGTTTCACTTCAAATGGCTGAGTGGGAGGGCAGGGAGCACATCTTATCTGTGAGATGCTATATGTAAGTGTGGATTTTCTGTCAGCATTTAAAAAATAACAGAACTTCAAATCAGGTTGATGTAAGCCTCCCCAGTCAGCAGTTAGCCTTGGTGATAGGAATCAGTCTTTCAAATGGTAATTTGCACCTGTTACCTTCATCCACAGTTTGGGCAGCACTGGCACCTTAATTAGCTACACCCCTGTGATGAGAGAGAATGTATCCTCAACCCTCAGACAAGGAGGCTGGGGCATAGAACAAGCAGCTTTTTTGAGTTTTCAAAGCAGAATTTTTGGAGAAAGAAATTAAAATTCAGGTTGCTTTTTGTAAAGAGATTGACGTTTTGGAATCCAGGTCTCCCTTGGCCCCAGGCATGGTGAAGGCGTGTCTTTGAGTAAGAGATACATTTGTCCCTAACTTATTCTGGAAGCATCAATCTGATATGACCTCAGAAAGCATCTCTGATCCTTAATAACATTTTCACTCTGTGTTTCAACAGTGGCTGACACCATCGGAGAACCACCACAAGCAGGTGGCACGCAAATTAGTTTTAGGTGCATATGACTGCAGACTGCAGTACCCCAAACGGCAATGCTGTGGTGTAATTAAGCTGCAACTAAGTGGCAAGGATCTGACATCAGACAATCATTTAATAGAGGAAAATGGGAGGTGGTTCATTATTTGAAACTGTGTTTTTTTAAAGTTCCTTGAGGATGTGGAGGCTTTCCTTGGCATTTGGATGATCTCAAAATGTTTTGTGTAATTATTTTTTGGCAGGTGTAGTAAAATGTTTCCCATAGAGGTATGTGTCTCCTTGGCAGGCATCATCAGTTGTTCATAAGAAGTGTAAGGGGACTTTCACCTCTGATTTTTCACTGTCAGAGAACATGCTGCCTGCATTTATTTATTTATTTATTTATTTATTTATTTATTTAATTTGTTTTGTATTTTGGAAATGAAACAAAACCGTAAAAAAGACTGGACAAAATCTCCACAAGGTGTTATAAATATGTAATTTCTATTCTTTAAGTAATGAAACAGCTCTATCTGGAATTGACTAAGTGCTAGATTGTATTTTTGTCCACTGAATGTAAAAGCTAGGAAACTATAGTTCTTCAGGTACAGAGACAATAACTTATTTAAATCACAGAGTACTCTAAACATACTTTAAATCATAAATGACACCAACTTCGTTAAATCAGAAAGAGTAATTGAATTACAGAAGACCTCTGTGATTTGTTGGTCTTCCATTGAAAGAAATTCTTGCAGTCTATTCAAGGCGAAGTGCTCCGCTGGCCTAGTAATACATGCTACAGTGCTCACACATGGGAGTCAGAAAAGCTCTAAGTTCTCATACTTTACTCTTTCTATACATTTCCCTGCCATTCCTTGTTTTAAGCTTTAATTAAATTGATAATGTTATAATCATCTCCTGTAATTTTTATGATGATTTACTTTTTATTACTGTGTATGTGTGTGTGTGTACACATGAACACACACACTGGTGTATATGTATGTGTATTGGTGTGTGTGTGTGTGTGTGTGTGTGGACACATGTTTGGATGCACAAGGGTTGGAAGAAGGCATCAGATCCCCTGGAGCTGCAGTTACATAGAACCACACTTAGAACCACACTAGTTCTGGGAATGGAATCAGGTCTGGAAGGGCAAAGAATCTTAAGCACTGATCCATCCGGACACCATTTCTTTTGCCATATTTTTAATTGGCCAGTCCTCACTTTTTCACATTACCTTACTTGATTCCTTTCCTTCAAAGCTCTTTCTTTTATTTTTCCTCCATCTTTATTAAATTGGGTATTTCTTATTTACATTTCATCAACGCATTCTGTGATACTCAGAAAATAATTGAATCAAACCACAAATAGTAATTGTTCTTTGGGGGTTGGAAAACTGACTATAAACCAAATACAAAGAAAAGTAGCCAGAGGACTATGAGGTGGAATTAGATGTTAGAAGCCAGACGTGGGGATACGTGCAGTCAGGCAGCTGAGACAGGATGACAGCAAGTGTGAACTTAGAATTATGTTGCTTGTTCATGTGATAAAATACCCAACAAAAACAACTTTAAGGAAGAAAGTTTTCTTTCAGCCCATGGTTTCAGAGAAGATAGTCTATTATGCAAGCTCAGGCATGGTCTGAGAATGAGGTGGCTACTGACATCACTTCTACAGAAAGAGTGAATGCTGGCTTTCTTTTTGTTCAATTGTTTGCTCGCTTGCTTGCTTTTTAATTCACGCTGTAACTGAAGCTTATGGTCATCTTCAGGTGGGTGTTTCATCTTTAGTAAACTCTGCCTGTAAACACCCTCACAGACTGACCCAGAGAGCACGCTAAATGTAGTCAGGCAGACAATGAAGAATGTCCATTGTAGTAACTAAGTTAGGACTTACCAAAACAAACAAAGAAACAAGAAAAAAACCTACATATCATCCATACCAGATGATCTTAGAGCATCATAAAATAGAGACATACGAGTGGAGGGAGAATATTATTATATAAAAGATATGATGTTAGTTGTATGAATTTTATAATATGGGGTTCTTTATTATAATATTCAAACATTGGTTTGCCTAAATGCTCTGTTTTGAATGCTCTCCTGTGTTCTCTCTCTTTCTCTTTCTCTCTCTTTCATTCTTCCTCTCCATCCTTTGTTCCTTCCTTCCTTCCTCCACCCTTCTCATTATCTACTCTGTTTACATATCTGTTTAACCTTACTTCATGATTATTTTTCAAAAAAGAAGAAAAATACAGAGGCACATGAATATAGCAAAAATCCCTCTTAATTTTGAAGAAAGAAAATCCCATGTAAGACCTCTTTGCAGATCCTGAAGTTCTAAGGGATTTGCCCTTGAAGGAATGTGACATCCTGCTTTTTTATCCCATTTGCTTCTTGGCTCTCAGAGTGTTTTTATCTTCTGTCCATTCCTGTTCTGGCTTTGCTTGAGGTACCAAGACTAATACTGGGTGGAGCTTCCAATTCCATAGTGCACATAAAACTTTTCTCTTTTTAGTTTAATTGTTTCAGTTGTTTCATTATAAGGCTGGAAAGATGATTCATACAACTTGTATAGTGCTCTTTTGTGTTTTGTTTGTTTTGGGGGGTCTTTGTGAGTTGTTGGTGGTTTTTTTTGGTATTTTTTTGATGCTTCACTTTATTTTGCATTCTTCTACCTAGAAAAGTATCCACCTCATATTTCTCATGTTAAAATCCACATCTAATCATGTCCACAGCTTCTGATTTACAAACATAAATTACAGAGCCCTGTTTGCTGGAAGCAGTGCCACTCTAGACAAAGCTCTGAAGGCGTGCGGCACATTTACTGGTCAAGTCAGACCACACCCTTGACTCCAGCAGCCTCACAAGGAGAAACAAGTACCTGTTACTCTAGTTAGTATTGCTCTGCTGGTTTTTCACCCATGTTTTCTTTTGGTCACAGCACTTTCTCCTCAAACAAGCTGTCCCAATTTGGTCATATGGCACTCTAGTCAAATCAATATGCGTCCTCCTGTGCCTCATGTTGAAGCTAGAGAAATGCCACCAAACAAGTTGGGTTATTCTTAAAATGATAATGTTGCTCTTCCAAAGCATATTTTAATATCTCTAAGAATCAATAAACTCTGTCTAAAGGGTATAGATCAGACTGAGGATTTAAAAATCCACTCTTGGAACTGAGTATTTTTTTTTCCTTCAAGAGACTTGGGTACAACAGGGGACACATGGCAGCAACGGGGATGGGAAAGTTAATCATAAAGGTAATCATGTGAATCCAAGCAGCATTCGCTCTGCAGCAGGCTACTGTGCCTCTGATTGACAGGCTGTTCACAGAGTCAGTGCTCAGCACGAGAGGCACCAAGGTTTCCTTTTGCTGCGTGTGCAGCTTTGCTCCACGGTGTAGCATAGAGCACTTAGTCTTAAACCTGTACACATGTTCCTGGACTTCATTTTATTCATTTCTTTATTTGTGATGGCCATTGTTCTCTTTTCCCTTTTCACTGTTTCCCAGGTAAGATAGGATAACAATGACTAACAATGTTTTAGTGGATGGAAATTAAATCACCGAAGTTATGATATTGACTCGGGCATTTATATTTACAAACACCAACCATAATATTTTACCTGAAGCGAAAGTCCAATCTCTTTCTTTGATCTTTCCATGGTATATTGAAGATTAATCACATAAACATAGAGACAAGATTTTTGATGAAGCAATTTATAGCAATAATTCCAAACCGCCACGTAAGTTTATGTGAATGCATGTGTGTATGCATGGATATTAATGAACAGCGTATTCAGACTTCTTCAAGTAAAGGGACATTTGTTAAAACTCAGTTTATTATTTTTGTTGATAAGCACCAAGCCTTGGGAAAGGCTCATGATATATAGAAGTTAACCTCGAGAATTTTACCTCCAAGCAAGAGAAAAATAACAGAAAAGTAAATTAGATATAGTAAACTACAATAGCTATCTCAAGTCCACAGGGGAAATAAAACAATATTCAGTAGATCAGATGAAAAAGGAAATCACTTTCAACAAAATCATACACAAAAAGAAGTTAGTGCCATTGCAAGATATACTGTTTCTGTGCCAGGCTTCTCACCAGGCACTGTAGCATAGAAAACAGGTACATCCAGTAAAAAGAGAAGACAACACAATGTGGTTATATCCCTTCAGAATGGCATCCCAGCAGTGGGGAAATAGTCAAATAAAACAAAAATACTCAACCCTTGTCTCTCAATGAAATGGTACGGATGTGTATATGGATGAGTATAGAACATTGCAAAATAATGAAATGGACAGATGTCCCTAAGGTCTTAAACAATAGAACCTAAAGCATTTTCCAGGATAAATTGTACACTTCCACCTTTGAAAGAGCAATCCGACACTAACACATTGAAGTAAAAGAAAATAACTGGAGGAACTCTGAAAATATGCTGGGATGAAGATAGTGTATGTGAAAGAGATTAGCAGCACAAGAAGTGAGGCGGATTTACCTAGAATGTGCACAATGTGGTAGGGACATTGGTGAGAATGACCAATTGAGGGAGCCATTAACTGTAAAAGAACAGAGAAATCCTTAGAATTATGGAGACAAAATGGTGTATTTGGTTTAAATGTAATTATGTTTTGTTCTGGAATTTGTTTTTCTTTCATTTTATTCATTCCTTCTGAGACAGAGGCTTACTGTGGAGTCGTGGATAGCCCAGAATCACTTTGCAGACCAGGCTAGGCTCCAATTCACACTGATTTGCCTACCTCCGTTTCATGATGGGATAACAGGAGTGCAAAGGCACAACCAGGCTCAATGAAATTTTTGAAGCTCTTGAAATATTTTAATAGAGGAAAGATGAACAGGAAAAATGAGCATTCACAAGGGATAAAGATTTTGAGTCTTATACAAAGATGAGTTTTAAAACATATTGATGCATGATCCTTTTTTATAAAAGCTATATTTGAAGCCATGATGTTGCTGAGAAAGGTTAAAAGAAGAACAGGGAAAGAGATGTTATGCAGAACGTGTAAGCTTAGTGTGGAGGGTAGGTAGAGTCTGGGTGGACACTGTCTCTCAGGAAAGGAAAGGAAAGGAAAGGAAAGGAAAGGAAAGGAGAGGAGAGGAGAGGGGAGGGGAGGGGAGGGGAGGGGAGGAGAGGAGAGGAGAGGAGAGGAGAGGAGAGGAGAGGAGAGGAGAGGAGAGGAGAGGAGAGGAGAGGAAAGGAAAGGAAAGGAAAGGAAAGGAAAGGAAAGGAAAGGAAAGGAAAGGAAAAGCAGGAGGAGAAGCCAGGAACTTCCCACTTGTCTCACTAATTTCCGGACTTCTGCAGGAAGAGGCCTGGGGCTTTTTCATTTACAAAATGGATCTCTGGAAATTTCCACAACTTCTCTCAGATGATGAAGGTATGAATTAAAGGGAAAGAGGAGGAATGCGGGTAGGAGCAGAAACTAGAGATTCTTAGAAGCGACCCCAAGGACCTGTGATCTTGAGAGTGCAAAAGGGAACATGACAACTTCAAGTAAAACTGCTGTGTGAAGGTGACACTCTCTGTGACAAAAGATCTCTACATATTTAAATAAATAAACAGATAATTCCTTATCTGTTGGGTCTGCCATTGAGACAGAAGAATAAGAGGTTTATGAGCATAGCAGCTGCCACATTTGAGGGTGGCAAGAAACTTGGCTGCACAAAGGCCAGTCATTTTCAAGATTGACAAAGTCATATTCTGGGAATTTTATGCAAGCCCATGAAAACAGACACAACCGCTGTCTACCTTCACATATGCTTGGTTGACCCTCACGTAAAAGTAATTGTTTTGCATAAATATTAGACGTCCTGTCTTTTCCTGTTCTTTTAAAGTATAATTATTACCCATGAGAATCCGTAGAACATGGATTCTGATTTAATGTTTTGTTGATTGGTGTTTTTTTTTCATTTCCTCATTCTAGAAAGTTAATGACACCATTTTTAACCTTTTATGGATTAAAAAGACATTAATGACATAATACTCCTAAGACAATAAATTACTACCATCCTTCTATGTGACAGTTAGCACTAACTGCTGAGCAGTAAAGCAAACAAAAGAAATGAGTGTTCATAGTAATATTATTTGATGTCTTAAAAAACAATTATAAGAATGTGAAGATAATTAACTGGTTATTTTTAGTAAGTTTGGAAACAGTGCATGGAAAATAACTATGAGATCCACTGGGCTTTCGATCCTTTTGGGAGAATGGGGACATGTATTTGTGAATTTTCCTTGAGCTGAGACAAAGGAACAGGTTGTGTGGGGTGGTGTTTCATTCTTCCCTCCTTTTCCCTCAGCTTAGTGTCTAGATAGCAATGGTTAGCGTGTCTTTGCTCAGTACTTCCTTTTAATTACGTCCATTTTTACCATTGCCTCTTTCATTGTACTTCTATGTCTTAGAATTACACACCACAGAGAGATGTCAGAATGCAAAACAGTCGGGAAGGAACGTGTAAACTCAGGCACCTTCTGACTGTAACCCAGCTCAGGTGTGACACAGAGCCTACTGCGGCTTTAAGAAAGAAAAGCAATTTGACTCTCTATTTGCTTAATGTGTTAATGTTAGCTATTTTATCCCCCAAGGTGTTATCTGCAAATGTCTGACTTTCTGATAAAACTTGGGCTGCTTTTTTTGATGCTTCTCCTTTTCTCTTTTTGTTTTGAATATTCGGAGACTACATCAAAATTCTTTCAAGGATTAAAAAAATTTTTATGTGATGGCAAAGCTTCAATAATGTCAGGGTTTAAAAGGGAATTCTACAGAATGTGTGCCTCAGTGTCCACAGGCATGGGCATGTTCTTGGGGAAAACACGAATAGCCAGAGGAGCATAAAGGTTCTAGGACGTGGACATAAAGCAGACGTTTCATCAAGAAGCCTGCCCCTCTTACTTGAGAGACGTCATGGTGTGCTAGAGGGGAAGACTGCTCTTTCAAATGATGATAGCATTTAGAACCCCTTTTCTGCAGTTTCTTAGAGACGTATGTTAGTAGCACGTTTTTGGCTGAAATCCTCAGTACCAAGCAGTAATTTTCTCTGTGTATCCAATTACTGGAACCTGCCTGTCTCCTAATTTCTGACGCCTAAAACTGTTCTGCCTGGGCCATGGAGTTAGTCTTGCACGGGCCGCGCTTGCAAGGAACGTTAGAAGAATCAATGTTGATAGTTATTTTCTATGATGTGAGTGTTTTCTTAAAATCATAAAAATGAAGTGCGGTGATTCTGTGCTAGGTGAAAAGAACATCGGTTTTACCGGTAGAATTTGAGGGGATGCTGGTGTCAGGTTTCAACAGCATCCTCAAGAGGGCACTGTCACCTGTTTTATATACTTTATCTCTTCTGTTCTTTTATTAAGACCCCTGACAATACCTGAGAGGAGATTTTAATCCATTTTCATTGAGAATTTAACGTGTCATCTTTTGTATAATGCACAGTGCTGTTAGCTACAGCAGCCCCCGTCCGTTCGTTCTTACCAGCAGTGTCCTGACTTGGCCATCATTATACTAGCTTTCCATTAGTGACATTCCATAGGTTAACCCAGGGAGCCTAAAGAGTCACATCTAGGTGTTTTTCCTGAGCCTCTTACAGAAGATACCCTCCTAATGTTGATTTCACTTTTCTATTAAAAACAAAGCTCATCTTACTTGCCACACTCACTTTGCACCTCCATGCTTCTTCGTGGAGTTCCATGTCCAACATCAAGCTCGACCAATTGGGGAACTGGAATGCAGACAAAGGACTTCTCATGCTTGGATTGCTGTAATGCTTATGAGAATGACTTTCGTTAAGTATTAGGCTAGCTTCATTCATCTCATGTTTGCAGGTTCCACCACTGGACTTGCTCATGTTAACAAGCTCGTGGTTTTTCTAAAGTACCACATGGTGGTTTAATACTTGAAAGTTTTTCAGAGTGTGTATAATTCTTTCCATTTATTAGGAAAAGCTTTTAATATATTTTCTAAATCATACATGTGTACATATACCCAGTTTTTAAACAGCATATGCACTGTTTAATAATTGTTTTACAAATAAAAGTATTCAAACAGGTCACTATTACTACCAAAACATTCTGTAAATGATGATGCTTATTTTTAATTAATTCTGATAAACTTAGGTAGTTAAAATTTAATAATCTTAAGATAACAAAACAACTTGAAAGGTTTGGTTTCTTTTATTCTTGTTTGATTTTTAAATAATGTTTATTTTCCAAGCTGTTAAAATTTTCTTTTCCCTGTGGTTGCATGAGGCTGATATGGTAAACAGTTGGAAAAAGGAGACAACATGGCCTCCAATGTTCTGGAATATGAGGTTGATGAATGACTTCATGTGGATCTTTTTCCTCTGCTCTTGTTGAGGGCAAATATTTAAAAACAAATATGCCCTGCTTTACAAACTGCCCTATGACGTGATTGACCATTTATTAGTTCAAAGTTCATGCTAGCATACTCAAAGCTTGGTCATCATGGCCTGGGTGGTTCTGCTGCTGGCACCAGTGGCAGAACGTGCACAGCTGCATGCTCTGAACAAATGCTTCCTGTGATGGGAGCCGCTGTCCCAGCCTCCCACTGATTATCTCATTTCTATTACTCCATAAGCATAGCACAATTGTCATTTTTTTCCTTCTCTAGATTCATGTTTTAAGCTGTGCTCATGAGTAATGAAAGAGAAATACAGAAAGGGCAAACAGAGAGACTTCGTAAGTTTATATGTTAGGTTGATTAGGGGGTGATTTAGTTCCTGAGTTTTCTCTGGAGTTTATCATTTGTGTACAATGAAACCAGTGCGATTTGTAGCATTCTGGTCTTATTAAACTGAATGTCTCCTATAAGTGCAAAGACAAGTATGCCGGACGCCTTTACCTGTAATGGAGCCATTTTGATCATTCCTTGCTTAAGGCTACCATCTATTTTAGTTGAAATTGACTCAAAGTCAGAAATATTGACCTTTGTTAGAAAAGGCATTTTGTTTAGCCTTTGCACATACACATTAAAAGTGTTCTGTGTATGTGTGTACAGGGCTACTGGCAGAATCCAAGGAGTATGCTTGGCCAGGCCAGTGCTCTAACACTAAGCTATGTCTTTTGCTCTGATAATGCATAATATTTGTGCCTGTATAATAGTTTAGTAAAGAAGTTATTGATGGAATGCCAAGATGACTTAAGTAATATAGGTGCTTACTGCCTCAGTTTGGCTCCTGGAATCCACATTCAAGTACACAAGTATATCAAGGGACCTCCCCTAAATAAACAAACAGTTGCAAAGAAGGCATTATCTCTCTGAGCAATTCTTAGGATATAGCACACCAAGTTATCATGCAGTTCTATTTCTACTGTTCAGGTAAGGATCTGGGCAGTAATGATGCCATTGGGACAGATGTGTAACAAATGAATAGAAGATAAAATAATTCATTTTGTATTCGGCTTTGAAGATGAGATAATGTTGGGCAATGAATCTGGACTACTTCACTGTGCTTATTCTCAGTTCTTATTGAACAAAACCATAAAGAGGGCCATGTGTGGAGACCCATGCCTTTAATCCCATCCCTTGGGAGGAAAAGGCAAGAGGATCTATATGAGTTCAAGGTCATCATGGTCTAAATAGAGAGTTTTGAGACAGCCAGAGGTATATAAAACCATAGAACCCTATCTGAAAAACCAAATGCAAACAAAACAAAACAAACAAACAAAAATAATTCCCACCTCACCCTCTAAACAAAACCACAAAATAAAAAGTACACATATATACCCACTCCCACCAATGCATCCAGCAACCCCCAACACACACAAAACTCAAACAAACAAATAACAAAAACAAACAATGAAGAAACAAACAAAAAACCAACATGAACAGTTGTCAGTAATAAAGAGTCACAATTTGGGGTAGAAATGTAAAGTCATTCTGCTTTTGGTAGAGATTATGTTATAATAGGATATGAAAATATTGCCACTCTCTCATGATAATATCATTATTACTAATCCTCAGACTTGATGTCAGTTAGAATCTTTCCTAGTCAGTAGAATTCAAGACTAATTTGCTGTGATTAGCATAGAATTATTTTGCAGGCTTTCTGTTCATTTACTCAAGGACAGAGCTGTTAATTCCAATTCACTGAGTTTACAGGGAATGCCCAAGAAAGTCCCCAGAAGCTTCAAGCTTTCAGCACAAATAGTTTATTTTTCCATATGCCTGATACTAAGCTTTTCCGAAAAAGGCACCCCACTGGCACTGCTGAAAAGAGAGAGAGGCTAAGTGTGATTCCTTAAGAAAGGTTGTTGTAGCCACTCACAGCAAATGCACTTAACCCGGAACACAGAAAACGCCTCCTCCAAAGAGTCCAGTAAGAACATCATATCAAAATGCTACCCTCACCGAGCCCCACAATGGAAAAGAACAAAATACCCCTTGAGGATAAAAGGACCTATGAGGAGAGAAACAGCTGTGATAGTAACTAGAAGGCATGGAAACACACAAACAGAAAAACCAGCAGTGGATGCAATTTGAAAGTGAAGGTTAATTTTGCCACTTGAAAGGAGTTTTGAAAAAGGTAAGCCACTGTGAGAACAGAGTTTCTTTGAGCACTGGGGCCACTGTGTTGTTGTGAGAAGTATAACTCAGTTCTTAGCAAATTGTTCTAGGGTATGGGATTCCACACTTTGAAGGTGGAAGACATAAGTTCGTCAGATAGAGAGACCAGGTACGGAGATATGTGGGCAGCCACAAATGAGGTGTACTTTTTACTTGCTCAGTGAGCTAGATTTCTCTTTACTAGCTAGCCATAAGGGAACAGACATACATGGCCATCATTGTTTTAATCTCTCAATTGTACTACAGGTAACAGAGAATTTGACCCAAATTTAAAAATGTATCCAAATACAATGGATTTACTCTACAGATTGGAAATATTAAAGGAACTGTGGACAGAGCTCTGACTTGGGACACTGGTGAGACTGTGGCCTTGGAGTGGCAAAAACCTCAAATAACAACAACAAAATGAAACCATGCCTTTTCCTTTAAATAACCCGGCTTGCAGCAATTCAGGGTTATAACCTGAAGCCATCATACTAAGTAACAACAGCTCATTAAGAAATATGAATCCAGCAAGTGTCTGCAGTGGGAGGTGCCATCCATAACAAGCACAAGTGTGTCCACAGACTGTGCATACGCATTGCAATAGAAAGACCTCTGTTCCTGACACACTGCAAACTTTGTTGAACTGGATGAGCTGCTGCTGCTCCCAGTGTCTGACTGCATGACGTATTTGTCATTGGAACCCTGGTGTAAGACTGCATTTCAGAGTGTCTTAAGGAGGCAAACAAAGGATTATAATGTAATCAAATCTTTCCTTCTAAAATGCAGACATATTGTATGACATTTTTCATGTATTCTACTTTTAATATTTCATTGTAAGGGAATATACTGTGGGAGTGTAAAGTAGTGCCATACCTTTTAATGTGATGTGAAATAAGAAAGTTAAACTAGTTGGTATTGCTATCCCCTTAAATACGTAACGTTTGGTGATTAAAACTTTGGAAATTTATTCTTAGCAGTAGTAAAAATAGCTGTATTCCTGATTATGTATATTCAGCATGCTGGACTTTGCAGGTAATTTTAAAAAAAGAACTTTAAGCCCTCTTTGTCTTATCTAGTTTAAGCTTTTTACCCTTTACCTATCAACATTGTCCATGGCTCCTCAACCAGTCCTGGATTCTGACAACCACCATCTCCTACTTCTTCTCTGTGCTACTAATTTAGATTCTATAACTGAGAAAACAGCTGCTATTTATCTTTATCTTGCTATGACTGGCTTGTTTTGGTTGGAGTAAAATCCAGGTCTATGTGTACTATCACGAAAGACAGAAACCTTCTTTTCACTATGTACATTAACCACTTTTATCTGTCCATGCATCAACTGGTAGGCATTCAGGATTAATTAATAACTTGTTAGTATAAGCTTGTGAATATGTATTATAGACATCTGGCACATATATTAACTTCACCTATTTGGAGTACATACACAGACATGTGATGGGCAGTTAATATGATCATCTTATTGATTATATATATATATATATGTACATACAAAAAACATCATGCTATTTCCTAACAGTTAATGCTGTTGTTTGATTTTTGTTTTCATGCATTTCTCTGCTGTTTTCTTTTTATTTTTCAATGCCATTAACTCAGATCTTTTTCCCCATCCAAACTCCAAAACTCAGGTAACCTCTTACTGACTTTTTTCTGCATCTCCCACCTTCTGTATTCTTTAATAACTGTGTTTATTGTGCCTTGTATTTCAACACTAACTTGCTATTTATCATTTATCAACCACAATTTCATTTCATGCTTCCATGTGTTTATGATTTACCTCTATAGCTAAAATTTATTTGCTAGGATTTAGTAGCTATGCTTCATCATGCTTTATAATTCCTCATTACATTTAGGAAAATGCATTAACATTGCTAAACTATAAAAGTAAGCTTTAATGGCCATTTAGAGTTGTTTTCAACAATAACAGTGATAAAGTTCATACTGAAAACAGTTGAAGCTCCTGGACCACGAAACAGTGTTTACCTCAGTAAGCAACACAGACATTTTTAGAAGAAACATTTGTACAATTGATCGAAAGAGACTGTGTTCAGGTTTCTGTGTATAAAAGAGTTAGTAACTATTCATACTAAAGCTAGAGTTCTACAGGAAACAAGAGATACAGATTAACCTCATCAGGACATTGGATTTCATAGAGGAAGCATGGCTGTAGCTTTAACAATGCCAACTTTAAAATATATATACATATATATATATACATATATATATATATACATATATATATCTTCTCCCTTCTTTTTTTTTCATCTTTATTCCCTTGGGTATTTCTTATTTACATTTCGATTGTTATTCCTCTTCCCGGTTTCCAGGCCAACATCCCTCTAACCCCTCCCCTTCCCCTTCTCTATGGGTGTTCCCCTCCCCATCCTCCCCACATTACCGCCCTCCACCCCAAAGTCATGTTCACTGGGATTCAGTCTTGGCAGGACCCAGGGCTTCCCCTTCCACTGGTGCTCTTACTAGGATATTCATTGCTACCTATGAGGTCAGAGTCCAGGGTCAGTCCATGTATACTCTTTAGGTAGTGGCTTAGTCCCTGGAAGCTCTGGTTGGTTGTCATTGTTGTTCATATGGGGTCTCAAGCCCCTTCAAGCTCTTTCAGTCCTTTCTAAGATTCCTTCACTGGGGATCCCGTTCTCAGTTCAGTGGTTTAATGATGGCATTCGCCTATGTATTTGCTGTATTCTGGGTGTGCCTCTCAGGACAGATCTACATCCGGTTCCAGTCGGCCTGCACTTCTTTGCTTCATCCATCTTGTCTAGTTTGGTGGCTGTATATGTATGAGCCACATGTGGGGCAGGCTCTGAATGGATGTTCCTTCTGTCTTTGTTCTAAACTTTGCCTCCCTATTCCCTGCCAAGGGTATTCTTGTTCCCCTTTTAAAGAAGGAGTGAAGCATTTGCAATTTGGTCATCCTTCTTGAGTTTCATGTGTTCTGTGCATCTAGGGTAATTCGAGCATTTTTCTCCCTTCAAAATATAATGCTAGATTTGTTTAATGAAAGACTGCTTCAAGTTTTAAAAAATATGGAAAAAGATATTGATTTTTGAGGTATTGATGCATTATATTTATCACAAATCAATATCTAAATAATAATATTTAAATACCCTTAGTTGTCAAAGAGTAACTAATTTTGTGATCTACAAGATCTCTGGTTGATAATATGTTTAATAAATTACAATTGTAGATAATAACAGCTTTGGGGAGCAGATTTCTTTTTTTTTCATTTTCCAAAAATATATTTAAATTCATTTTTCTTTTTTATTAACTTGAGTATTTCTTATATACATTTCGAGTGTTATTCCCTTTCCCGGTTTCCGGGCAAACATCCCCCTCCCCCCTCCCCTTCCTTATGGGTGTTCCCCTCCCAACCCTCCCCCCATTGCCGCCCTCCCCCCAACAGTCTAGTTCACTGGGGGTTCAATCTTAGCAGGACCCAGGGCTTCCCCTTCCACTGGTGCTCTTACTAGGATATTCATTGCTACCTATGAGGTCAGAGTCCAGGGTCAGTCCATGTATAGTCTTTAGGTAGTGGCTTAGTCCCTGGAAGCTCTGGTTGCTTGGCATTGTTGTACCTATGGGGTCTCGAGCCCCTTCAAGCTCTTCCAGTTCTTTCTCTGATTCCTTCAACGGGGGTCCTATTCTCAGTTCAGTGGTTTGCTGCTGACATTCGCCTCTGTATTTGCTGTAATCTGGCTGTGTCTCTCAGGAGCGATCTACATCCGGCTCCTGTCGGCCTGCACTTCTTTGCTTCATCCATCTTGTCTAATTGGGTGGCTGTATATGTATGGGCCAGATGTGGGGCAGGCTCTGAATGGGTGTTCCTTCAGTCTCTGTTTTAATCTTTGCCTCTCTCTTCCCTGCCAAGGGTATTCTTGTTCCCCTTTTAAAGAAGGAGTGAAGCATTCACATTTTGATCATCCGTCTTGAGTTTCATTTGTTCTAGGCATCTAGGGTAATTCAAGCATTTGGGCTAATAGCCACTTATCAATGAGTGCATACCATGTATGTCTTTCTGTGATTGGGTTAGCTCACTCAGGATGATATTTTCCAGTTCCAACCATTTGCCTACGAATTTCATAAACTCGTTGTTTTTGATAGCTGAGTAATATTCCATTGTGTAGATGTACCACATTTTCTGTATCCATTCCTCTGTTGAAGGGCATCTGGGTTCTTTCCAGCTTCTGGCTATTATAAATAAGGCTGCGATGAACATAGTGGAGCACGTGTCTTTTTTATATGTTGGGGCATCTTTTGGGTATATGCCCAAGAGAGGTATAGCTGGATCCTCAGGCAGTTCAATGTCCAAATTTCTGAGGAACCTCCAGACTGATTTCCAGAATGGTTGTACCAGTCTGCAACCCCACCAACAATGGAGGAGTGTTCCTCTTTCTCCGCATCCTCGCCAGCATTTGCTGTCACCTGAGTTTTTGATCTTAGCCATTCTCACTGGTGTGAGGTGAAATCTCATGGTTGTTTTGATTTGCATTGGGGAGCAGATTTCTTAAAACCACAGATAGAACCTTTTTCGCTCTATAAAGGACCCAGCGTGTAATAGTTCCTATAACTAAGATTATAACATAAGGGCAGAAAAATCTGTAAGTATTCTTTTGAAAACTTAGTTATTTAAATGAGTGTGTGTGTGTGTGTGTGTGTATACATGTGTGTGTATATGTGTCCTTATGCCTGTGTATGTGTCACTGTGGACACTCACATGCCGTGAAGCATGTGTACATGCCAGAAGACAACTTTCAGAAGTCAATTTTCTCATTTGTATCTTCTTGAGGCAGAGTCTCTCTGTTTACTGCTATGCTACACACTCCCGAGTTGTCCTGAGAACATCTGAGCAATTTTTCCATGTTTAACCTTCCCTCTCACCATGGGGATGCTAGCACTGCTGGTGTGAGCCTTCACAGTTGATTGTTTTTCGGTAGGTTTTACAGACTAATGGGTCCTTTTAAAAATTTCCCCACTGTTACCTAAGATGAGATATTAGATAAACTACTATTTGGATATGCTAATGTATTCCTTAACTTCTAGTCTGGATGAGTGTTATTTACTATTGTTGTTTAAAAAATAAATTGATCTTAGATGGCCCAGTGATTAAGAGAATTGGCTGCTCTTTTAGATACCAGTACCAACAGAGCAGGTCACAACTGTCTATAACTCCAGTGCCTGGGAAACTGACACCTTCCTCTGGCCATTGGCAGCCACCAGATACTCATGTGGTATAATGCATGCATGCAAGCAAAATACCCAAAGAGATAAAATAAAAAAGCATATAAATGTCTTTTTAAATGATATTCTTCAAAACGTGGATTTAAAAAGAATAAGAGAATCAAAACAATGTATCTAATAGGTTATTAAATTTCTATTGGGTTTTAAAGGCCAATTAACAGGAGAAAGTGAACATTTTATTGTTAAATTTATCTAGATTATAAAGAGGGCCTTAACATTTTCTAATTGTTAATGCTTTTCAATCACTCAATGAGACTAGCTGAAGGGTGTTTTTTTTTTCTCCTCACACTTGTGATATAGCTAAGTTCAGAGAAATGTATACTGTAAAGGTTCTAGATACACCAAAAATTATTGATAGTTTCCTTAATTGGATATATGATACATGGATAAAAGTTTAAGAAAAAATATGGTAATACTATTATGAAGTATTTTTTAAAATAATTTTCAATAATCTCAGTCTCCAGGAAAATAGTCTTACTAAACAAATTTCATCTGGGTTAAATTTATTTATTCTTAAAAAATACATGCAAAGGTACTTCATTCCAAACATTTACAAATTCATGAAATGTTTTTCTTTAGTATTCTTTCCTTTTCAAATTTGCAAAGTGGTTTTGGTTTGCATAAGGATACCCTAGTTGTTTTTTGTTTTGTTTTTGTTTTTTGTTTTTTCCTATTCTCCTCTGTATGTACCAGAGAGTGGCACAGTGTTTGTTTGGAATTTTTGATATAAGTAATAATTTTACTTATTTACATTTTATATTTGGCAATGAGACATATATGGCAAATGAGACAATGAAAGCAAATCTTATAGGAAAAAAATACTAAACAAAATAAACATCATTTGAAGAGTAGTGATCAAATAAAAGGCTTCAGTTCACAATTAACTTTTCAGTTCTGTTGAGGAAAGATGAAAATAAAACATTGCTGCATCCCAGTAAATAAGTTAGGAGAATTAATACACACGTCAATCAAAATGTGATGCCAGTTAACATGGGAGGAACCAGATATCATTGAAATCAACTACCAAAGGAACATATGCACTGTATGGAATTAGCAACTATTCACACAGTGAGGCGACATCTCATATGTGATCACAGAAAAATAGTTTAAAAGTTAAACATTGTTTGCTGGCAGAAGCCTGATATAGCTGTCATTTGAGAGACTCCAACATATAATAAGGACACATGCTCCAATGTCATAGCAGCCTTTTTTATAATAGCCAGAAACTGAAAAGAACCCAGATGTCCTCCAGTTGAGGAATGGATACAGAAAATGTGATATATTTACACAATGGAACTCAGCTATTAAAAACAATGACTTTATCAAAATTGTAGGCAAATTGATGGAATTAGAAAATTTTATCCTGAGTGAGTAACCCAGTTACAAAAGAATGCACATGGTATGTACTCACTGATAAGTGGATATTAGTCCAAAAGCTCTGGAATACCCAAGAAACAATTCATAGACCACATGAATGTCAAGAAGAAGACCAAAGGGTGAATGCTTCAGTCCTTCTTAGAAGGGGAAACAAAATACTCAAGGGAGGAAATGCGTAGACAAAGTGTAGAGAAGAGTTTGAAGGAAAGGCCATCCAGAGACTGCCCAACCTGGGGATCCATCCCGTATACAGTCATCAAACCCAGACAGTATTGTAGAAGCCAAGATGTGCATTTTGACAGTAGCCTGATACAGTTGTCACCTGAGAGTCTCTGCCAGATCCTAACAAATACAGAGGAGGATGCTCGCAGCCAGCCATTGTAATGAGAACAGGGTCTCCAATGGAGAAGTTAGAGAAAGGACTGAAGAAACTGAAGGGTTTTGCAACCCCATAAGAAGAACAAAAATATCAACCAACCAGACCCCCAGGGCTCCCAGGGACTAAACCACCAACCAAAGAGTATACATGGAGCAACCCATGGCTCCAACTACATAAATAGCAGAGAATGGCCTTGTCAGGCATCAATGGGAGAAGAGGCCCTTGGTCCTGTGAAAGCTCTTTTCCCAAATGTAGGGGAATGCCAGGACAGGGAGAAAGGAGGGAGTGGGTTGTTGGGTGGGAGAGCACCCTCATATAAGCAGGAAGAGGAAGGATGGGATAGAGAGTCACTGGAGGGGAAATCAGGAAAGGGGATAACATTTGAAATGTAAATAAAGAAAATATCCAATTAAAAAAAGTTCTCTTAGGAAAACATGCCATTAAATTTTATTTGTGTCTCTTTTTTATACTAGCAATTTATTTCCCCACTGAAACAAGTCACATGGGAAAGGTTTATTTAACACCCACTTTGTAATAGCAGCACTTTTAGAATTGTAAACATCTAGGAGATCCTTACCAGATCCTCTCAGAGACTGGACAAGAAATGAATCTGAAAAATGTAGTTTCTACAAGTCAATATAAGCATAGATAGCAAAATGAATCCAAAGAAAGAACCATCTAGTATATTCTATATATCCAATGAAGTATAAATGTTTTTTTGGCAACTGTCAGCAATAAAATCCTGAAGATAATACACTTGAAACCAAGAATTTGTAATGACTACACATTACAGAAGATAGTTCTTCTTGTGAGCACTGGGACCATTTAGCTTATAGAAAACAACCAAAAGACGGGACAAAAATTGCACTGCACACATGTATCAAATTCTCAAAGAATAAATAATTTTCATGAAAAATACTCAAATGAATTTCAAAGCAAACAATGAAAGCCCTGGTACCTATAAATTTCAAGCCAGAGACTAGGAAATTACCTGACGATCTCGGGTATCAAGAATGATCTTTGCAGTTGTAAAGCTCAGTGTTGATGTTCATGGATGCAGCATTAATTCGTTCGTTAGACTTTCAGTTGCACGTGCCAGTCCATCAAATCAAAATTTTGTCCAGTGCTTTTATATATCTACACCACACATAGCAACATCTCAGGCAAAGAAAATTTACTCCAGAAGTACATAATGTATGTGTATGACATTTAGTGACAATGATCATTTTTATCAATTTCTATTTTGTTTTAATAAGTTTCCTGAGGACAATAAATAGAATTTGACAACTGCTTTAATTAAGAATGTAAAGGACCTTATAAATATAGGTAATATTTGGGGAAATTATTGAACAAGTTAATTACTTGGCAGGCTTTCACACCGACCATGCTGGCATTCGAGTGGCAAACTTAATGAATACTCCCTCTTCCAGACAAATGTGCCTCAGAAAATGATGAAGTCTTTGAGTAGAGGATTGTAGATGCAGTCACTGGGAAAGGGAACAATACATTGAGCAGAGCCAAGTAGAGGAAACAAAGGAGGTACTGATGCACAGAATTGTGAAGCTCTTTCTAGGCTGACACAGGCACATATGAGTGACAGCAGATCTAAACCCTATTGTCGCATTCTCATTGTAAAGAGACATAAACTCTAGTCTAAGATACAGAGGAAATGGAAGTTACCATTCCAGTTACACAGAGAAACCTCACGTTTCTCCCTTAGAATTTGCTTTTAAGAATTCTAACATGTGCCTTGACTTTGAGTCATTAATCCTTGGGATCATTTTTATACGTATAGGCTCTTGCTTCTGTTTCTGAAGTCTATAGCTACTGATTTTTGAATTAACTTGGAACAGCGCACAGTACTAAAGATGTTCTTCATTCAGAGAATAAATGTTCTATGGCGTCTTGTCTACAGTTAGGCTCTGTATGATTTCAAAGTGTCTTCTTATTTAGAGATTATAATACAACTACAACATTTCTTCCTTCTAGTTCTTCCCTTGAAACTCCCATGAACATGCCCCTTTGCTCCCGCAAATTCATGGCCTTTTTTTTTCACTAATTGTTATTGTATTCATATATGTATATGCATCAGTGTATGAATTCCTAACCAGAATCTGCTCAGTCTATATGGTTTTAGAACTGACCATTTAGTAATTTTCTTATTTTTTCAATAACATGTTCCTAAAACAATGAGCATGAAAACCCATTTCTTCTTAAAAAATATTTAAAAACCACTGGAAGATTATGTCTGTGAAATTATTTTCTAGTAATATTTAATGCATTTTGACGACGTGCCACTATCATTGGTTCTAGTAAGACAACTTAAATTGTATTAATTTAAATTCATCTTATATTTTAGTAAATACTTTTCCTAAAGATTGATTTTTTAACAGTTCCATTTTGTTTTATATTTTAGCAAAATGATGCAATCTCCAACTTCAGTTAGAGAGTTGTATATTTTAGCTTTCTGTAGTTTTGATATAAAAATAATTAAGATGAGTTATCCTGAAAATTTTTGATAGTATCATAACTACCCACAATTCCTTCAGATTCAACTCACCTAAACATGTGTCCTGTTTCTTTTTATCCTGTGACGATCAATTTGTACTTGCAGAGTATTCTGGAATGTGTAATCTTCCACTGTGGTATGCCACACTTACCAGAGGTACACTCAGATAAAATTGGCTCTCATTCTCCCAGCAACTAACAATTGCCAGTTGCACCATGACTTGGGGTGAGATTCAGACCCAGCTACTATCTCCATGCTGGGATTTGGTCAGACTTGGGCTTGCCCACATTGGCTCATGCTGTCTCAAGCTCTGTGAATTTATCCTTGCAGCTAGCTGCCCAGGAGTATTCAGAAAACACTTTCCTTGTAGTCATTCATCACCTCTGCCTCTTAAATTCTGTCAGCACCTCCTCCAATCATCCCTGAGCCCAGGGAGGTGCGATATATATGTTTCCTCCAGGGCTGAGGAATCTCCTAAGTTCTGTCCTTACTCAGTTTTGGCTATCTGTGTTCATCACCATCTCTTCCAAATAAAGCTTTTCAGTTGCTGGTTGAGACATGCATTGACTTGTGAGTATAACATAAGTCATTAGGACTCAAGAGTCAAATAAACAATAATTTCATATATTACAAGATAGTTGAGTGACATGTCTTTTAAGTGAATTTATAATTAATATAACTGAAAGAAATTAGAATCAAGATTATTTTATAAATTAGGTTTTCTATTCATTTATAAATATGAGTGAATTACTCTGCTTATTTACTATTTATTTACTATATAAAATGTAGCTTTTTACACACACACACACACACACACACACACACAAGGCAAGTTTGTTTGCAGGTGCCTGAAATACAGTTATCTTGTAGCAAGGATGGGAGAATTTCTAGATTAAAGCCAGGTGGAGCTTTAAGAATGAGACCACTCAAAGAAACTAATTGAAATATAAATAAATGAGTGAATGAGTGAATGAATATGCCTCCAGTCACTGTAGATTTTCTTGTACAAGTTTAATATGTTGAATAATAGTAAAGAAAGTAAATGCACAACATAGCCTGCTGGTTGAGGAGTAGTGCAAACTAGACTGATCGTGCTGTGCTGCCCGAATTTTTGTTCCCCACGGCTGCACATGTGACATCAGGCACGTGTGACTCAACACCTGAAGCAACTGTCCTCATCCAGACAAAGAACTGCTTTAACAGTACCGCACAATTTCTACCAAAGTTTAAGTCTGTAGAGATAAATTAGTGGCGTGTGACTTTAAGTTGGTCTTTCCTTTCCTTCTACGTATTAAATTACCATTTTGTGGTTATAGTGTCCTTGGTGTCTGTCACGGACATAGATATCTTTCTGTAATATGAAATAATATCCCTTGATGTTTAAATGGTGAGGCGACACCCATGAAGAGTTAATTTACTTGAAATCACTTAATTATATTTTTAAACATCAAATTGTAAAGAAAACTTTATTCCTTAAATATCCAGCTTACTCACTAGGTTTGTAAATGGCCCTTGGTGACTGAAAATCTGATTAAAGTCATTCAAGTGGACAGGTTTTATTATTTTTTATTTACTGTAAAGCACCGTTTTTATATAGAGTCATTGCTAACGGTCATGGGTAGGCTTAATCCTCCCCAAAAATCATTCTTTTGCCAATCGTGTCTTTAAAGTCCTGAGATATTCAGTCAAGATAATTGAAAATAATTTTAGTATGCAAAATTTCCTTTTTTATTCAGAAGTCCTCATCCATGTTGGTCAAGTCATTAGTTTAATTCACTTACAAGATTAATATTAATAATCATTTTTCATTTATTTATGGTACTCCTTTCCATGATCTGTGTAACACATGCTAGATATTATTTTAATTAAATGTTGCTAAAAGTTTTGCCAAAGTCTTTCTATTCTGGAAGAAATGGGGCTTAGGTGGTCACATAGCTTACTTTCTGTGTGCCAGTGCCCAGAAGGGACATGATTTCTGCACAGTCTTCTTAACCTGCATTCTCACAGCTCACACTAGCAATCACTTTCTGTCTCTTACCATCTTCTGTGGAATACAAACCACTAGAACATTCATGATTGCAAGCTTTGTAATATAGATGGATTGTTCTGTCTTATAATTTTTATTATAAACCATTTGTGGTGGCCTTGAACACTTGTGATCTTAGAGTGAAATCTATTTCAGGGAAGGAGACCCGGTGATTAATGCTTTAGGCTTGACTTTCCTACATGTTAAATCAAATAATGTCCTTATTATTTGTCAATGTCACTTTTAGAACCGTGTGCATAGGTGTGTATGTATGTGTGTCTGTGTGTGACACTTAAGTAGTGACATGATGAAAATGATATGAAATCCAAAGAATACCATTTTAATTATCTTCTGAGTGTAGTATTTTCCTACTCATGAAAGATCATTCCCCCAAGTGTGCATTTTCTTATTTATTTTTCCCTCTGAGACTGCAAATATTAGGAAAAAAAAACCTTTTTGTCTCAATTTTTACTCATTACATAACTTCTGTGAATTTTGTCAGTGAAATATATTGTCTTTAGGTCTTAAATTAACATCTGTTTTTAGAAGTAACAAAACGTCCAAGGCAGAGTAAAGTAATTATTGCAACAGAGTACACTTAAAATTTCCTGATCTTAGGATCAATGTTCCTCAGTAAAAGCTTCATTTCCTTTGTTCCGGAATAATTCCACCTCATATACTAACCAAAGCATGCAAATTGGAAATGAAATTTCTTTTTTACTAATTTTCTTAGAATTGATTGCTTGTTTGACTGGGCTGACCTTTCTTTAAATCTGAATTGATTGACCAATTGAGTCAATGTGGTTAAATTGGTTGTGCATGTACACAGAGACTTTGTTTATTCAGTTTAAGATATTCTGAGTAACAATTTCCCTCTGCTTCTGTTCTGCTCCAAGAAACAGTCCACTTTATGATTCATTTAATAATGTGTCAGAAAATAAATGGAAATGGAGCAGGACACTGGGGACAGTCGCAGGGGATCCTGTGGTTGTTTAACATCCCGAGAAATAATTTTTACAAATCATTTCAGATTCTTATGTAGCGGGGATGTCAAACTTGTGTATTATATTAAAGATGCTATCTATACTTTGGCTTCTATGAAGTTAAGTTATCAGAAAACTGGAGTCATCACCAATGTGATTACCATCTATTATAACTGTACAATTTCCAGCACTTTGAAAAAAATTGGAGTGCACCACGGGACAATCAGATATATTTGAATGGCTTAAGGATATTGCTTTCTATTTCTCATGTTTACAAGTCAAATTTTCATTGTACTGGGTAACATTGTGTAGAACCCCCCCCCCAAATCACATAAAAGAACCAATATAGATTATAATATCTTGGTACCAGATTTTTCTAAGAATAAGAGTTTTCTCATTCACTTAAAATATCTAATTTCCTTTACTTTGTCCTACTTTTTATCTTTTGGACATCAGAAATAAGCCCTGTAACTCTGAAATTCATAATCAGAAGGATAGGAGTGTCAGACCCTAAGATTTCTAGAGGAACCTGCCTTTCAGTCCTGTGTTACAACTGTAGTTACATTGAAGATCAATAAAAAAAATTTCTACAAAACCCATCCTCTTCCATACTCAATCCTCATATTGTTTTCAGAAACATTTTTTCATGCCACAGGGCTGTGCAAAATATAATTTTGTGTTTCTATGTATATATCCCACAAAGCCTGATTAGTGTACGTGTGTGTGTGTGTGTGTGTGTGTGTGTGTGTGCACGCATGCGCACATGCATGCTCTTTGATTGCTGTAAAATAGAACTTTGCGATCTTTAAACAAAGTTTTAGAAAGAAAATGTTTTGCTTAGGCTGTTCTGACAATGTTGATGAGATGAGTAGGTTTTATTGTTGTAACAGGAAAGGAGACTTCAACAAAGTTTTATAGATAGTGTGCTAAACACAGTGCATCCAGAGATGAAGTGAAGGTCTGCAGACCTCCTTTGGGTGAGGTGTGGTCTTTTCACAAAATATCCATAAATTCGAAGAGTGGATTCTATTGGGGTGTAGCGAGGTGGTGAACTGTAAGTGATGGGACTGAGGAGCACCATGGTTTTTATGCTTCGCTCTCATGAGAGACAGGCGTCCTTGGCCATTTTTACATGTAGCTGCTGTCTCCTTTCAAGCCCCTCTCTCATCTGAACTCACTCTCACAGAATCCTTGCTGGAGGAGATTGCTATGCTGTCTGTGCTTTCAGCTGTACTTTAAACTTTGACTTCAATCCTCCTTTATCGTTCAGTCTTGGATATTTTGTCAGAGCAACACTGAAGGGACTGGTAGATTACATGTGTGTGCATGTGTGTGTGTAATGTACTTGACTAATCAATTCTTAATGGCTGTCTGAGAAAGTCTAAAAGGAATACATTTTCAAATGGAAAGGCATAATCAGTCTTTACTCAATTCTGTCAAATGTCCAGAGGTTTCTAGGCACATATTTTTATTCAATTGTTAATTCACCCCCATTCATGTCTAACTTTATACACAAGCATTTGGAAATATGTAGTACTCACTTCTCATCAAGGAAATTTTTCCTTGCAATGGACAGAAACCAGTAGAGAAAACCATTGAAAATTTAGAGTTGTAGAGTCCACTGTCAATGGATGCAACTGTAAAACACTCTTCAGCGAAGAGTCAGGGGACATTTTAGAAGAGTAGGCTTAAAGATTGTATGAGCTAGAGAATTAGGAGTTAGTTTCCTGTGAGACTGTCTCTCCTAGGAATTTCTGAAGTTTCACCCTTAAAGTCTTACAACATGACTGCTTAACTAAGAATTGAACAAGCACAATAAGAGGAGACAGACCTAAGAGGACAGGGGAAGGCCCATGAGGCCTCAGCAAAGACTATAGGCAACTAAGGAGCATGTACAGTGTAAGAAATAGCCTTCCCCACTGAAAAGCACACTGATTTGTCATCCAAAACCAAATGTTGAGCCCTGAAAGCATACTTACTTACAAGTGATGGTATACAAACTGGGCAGCTTATATTTAGGAATATTTATGTGTATACATATAACAATGGAAAATATGCCATGAATTTGAAATTTTGCAAGGAGTGTTTGAAGGAACAGAACAAACAGGGAAGATAATGTAATTATAATCTAGAAAGGAAGGAAGGAAGGAAGGAAGGAAGGAAGGAAAGAAGGAAGGAAGGAAAGAAGGATTAAGTGCAAAAACAAGCATACAAACAAAGATACGCCTTCCAGATCATTCTCTTTTGAAGGAACATAAATATTTGGTGTTTTGTTTCAAAATTTCCTAAGATATCAATGAGATTGTAAATCTTTCTCTTTTTATTTTTAAATGATTCATTTATTTGTGTGTATGTGTAAATGCCTATGTATATGTAAGTGTACCAAGTTCATACCTCGTGTACCATAAGCCAGAAAAAGGCATAATTTCTTCTGAAACTGAAGGTCCAGGCAGCTGTGAGCCACCATGTGTATGCTAGGAACTGAAATCTTGGTCGTCTGCCACTGCGGCAAGTGTCCTTAATGCTGACCTGTTTCCTCCAACCTGAGATATCAAGTCTTTCTGATAAGTTACTACACTATACCTTTTCTTTCATATCTCAATCAATATTGACCTGAGAACACATTTAGGGAATATGTCCTTAAAGTTATTCAGAAAATCTTTATCAAAAACTGTAGTTTGATGAGGTATTACTGTATCTAACCCAGCACCTGCTGTGTCTGCAAGCACATAGAAATAGAAATAGCTATCATTTGAGGTTATCATTTGCATTCCACATTTGAGGTTAGAACTTTGCCATATTTGACATAATCACACAGATATACATTTCATTCCTTCGTAAACTTGCATCATGTCATTTCATAGCGTCTCTCCCCTAATCTATTGTGAACACAGTTTGTTCTCATTAATTGATTACTTTGGTTTGGGCAAGTCAAGTTGACTTTGGTTCTCTACATGGCAATTAGAGATGCTTAATTAGAATTTAATTTGGGTGATACAAGGCGTGCTTGCCAGCACCACATTGGTGCTTTAGGCAGTAACTGGGACCTCCTTGGGAATTCTGTCTATATCTTTTTATTTATGGGAGGTGTTATTTATGGGAGGTGACACAAGAACACCAGAAGTTTCACATATTCTTGGGCTTTTTCTTCCATATTGGCAATAAATATGAGTGTGGCAGCCTCGGTTCAGTGTGCTTAGCTGAGTTATTGAAACATCCAGGAGAGCAATTCTTCGGTTAGGAGGAGTAAGCACCACCCTAATAGCAGTGCTTAGTGGTAAGGCTGTCTGAGAGCCAGAAAAGAGATTTTAAATTAAACGGACTTTACTGAAAATTGTCTTCACTTTGCAGTCCAGAGTCAGGGTTGCAATTTTCAACTTTCTTTCCTTTCACTTACCTGTTGCTAAGAGATCACAGTTCAGGTAAAATTTATGTTTCTTCAATTATTGGGCATAGAGTCAGCATGAGAGAGAAAGTGTGAAGTGTAGCATGTAGGTAAGGACTTAAAAATGTAAGTGGCGTAAGAGAAAGTGGAAATATGAACATTTAGTGAATGATTATTAAATATGTCAGAATAAACTAAGTATTCTTGAGTCTTCCACTGTGACTATAGAAATTAGAGCTTTTGGTTTTGTTTCTCTTCTTTTAGCTTTTTTACTTAAGAATCAGAAAAAAAATGTTTGATTGAGATAGAATTGGCAGACATTATTATTTCTAGTTGATTTACAATAATAGCAATCATTTACCAGTCCTTTGAAGTCTATTTGTTACATGAAATTTTATTACATGTTAGGAAATTTTAAGCATGGTTAAAAATTGCATTTTCTCAAAAACAAACATAAAATGGGAAGGTTCACGCTTGGACCTTTTAAGTCTGGTCTAGTTAGAGCTATACTTTTCCTTAAGAAAATTTTAAGACCACAGTCAAAGGTGAATATTCCTATTCTAATCAGGAGGTTACCATTGACCAGCATATATATCCCTCAGCAGACATACTACTCACTGAATGGCTGATGTCAAGTTCCACTAAGAATTCACTTGAGATGTGTGGTACTGACAATCCAAAACATTCTCCTCCTCCTCCTCCTCCTCTTCCTCCTCCTCCTCCTCCTCTTCCTTCTCCTCCTCCTCCTCTTCCCCTTCTTCCCCTTCCCCTTCTTCCCCTCCTTCTCCTTCCCCTTCTTCCCCTCCTTCTCCTTCCCCTTCTTCCCCTCCTTCTCCTTCCCCTTCCCTTTCCTCCCCTTCCCCTTCTTCCCCTTCTTCCCCTTCTTCCCCTTCCCCTTCTTCCCCTTCCCCTTCTTCCCCTTCCCCTTCTTCCCCTTCTTCCCCTTTTTCCCCTTTTTCCCCTTCTTCCCCTTCCTTCTTCCCCTTCTTCCCCTTTTCCCCCTTCTTCCCCTTCTTCCCCTTCTACCCTTTCTTCCCCTTCTTCTGCTTCTTCCCCTTCTTCCCCTTCTTCCCTTTCCTCCTCCTCCTCCTCCTCCTCTTCTTCCTCCTGCTCCTCCTCCTCCTCCTCCTCCTCTTCTTCTTCTTCTTCTCCTTCTTCTTCTTCTTCTTCTTCTTCTTCTTCTTCTTCTTCTTCTTCTTCTTCTTCTTCTTCTTCTTCTTCTTCTTCTTCTTCTTCTTCTTCTTCTTTTTTCTCCTTCTCCTCCAATTGAAGCAGCACATGAAAATGAATAAAAGAAGAATCCCTCTGTGAAATGAACGGTCTAGGAACAGAGCATGAATGTGTTCTACTTTTGGTATTTCTTTTATATTGAAATGCCATTGATACATAGGATAAATGCTTTCTGTGACCATTTTTGTTATTTCAAAAAATATTGAATGTTTTCTATTTAACTACTAAGAGTCATTCAGAACAAAAAACAAACACCTAGCCTTATCATCATCTTTGTGCTCTTGTTTAATAAAAGAGTATAATAAAAGTGAGGTTTCAAGTAGAAAACTAGGTTTCATGAATATCCATTGTCACTTGCCAGAGTCATATTCTAATTTGCAGCAAAGTCTGAGACACCTGTGAGCCTGTTCTGTTGTTTTGGAACATCATGATGATGGTTTCTTCAAGGTACTTTGACATGAAATTTGATGTTAAATAGGGCTTAACATGTTCTAGTTAGGCCAGTAATGCAATACTTAATTGCCCACATACTCTTTGCCATATTTTTGATTTTTGCTATCAAATATATGTCATATGGGTTCAACAACAATAACAACAACAACAACAACAAATAAAGTAAGGTGATAACTGTGGCTGAGGATATAGCATGGTAGTTCAATGGTAGAACTCATTCATGATGTGTGCGGCAAGGCCCTGGGATGAATGATGACCAGGAGAGAGAGAGAGAGAGAGAGAGAGAGAGAGAGAGAGAGAGAGAGAGAGAGAGAGAGAGAGGAGAGAGAGCCACAGAGGCAGAGAGATAGAGGCAGAGATGGAGCAGACAGAATGAGATTTCAACCATTAATGTGGTTTTTCTCTTAATTCTATTAATTTTATACACATTACAGTAGAAGATATATAAAAGCATTGTTATATACTTAAAATCTTGATTATATAATCCCTAGGTATCTTTGATGAATATATCAAGCAGCTATAAAAAGGAGAACAAACATGAAAGTGGAAGATCTAAGTTTTGTGCCAAGTATGTTTTCTCACATATGCAAAAGAGACTTAGTAGAGGTCTGTTCCGAAAGTATACTCCAATTCAGACATAGCTGAAAAATCATTAAAGTAAAAATAGCTGAAGACATTTCTACCCAGAATCCTGAGAATTTAGACCATAGTCTTGTATACCAATTTTACTCCTTTACTCAACTCCAGAATTTTGATGTACAACAAAATATAGGAGATTCGGTTGCACTAATTGCTAAGGTCAGTTTCAGCTCAAAATGGCTGGTGCTCAGAGTCTAAATAAGTAGAATTAACAGTCTTCCTGAAATTCAGAAGTCTTCACATGTTTTGGCTGTTTTCTGATGTTTACCAGACTTGCAGACTTGGAAAGCAACAGGTAGAGTTTTAGATTTCAAAAACATATTCTTTGAAATTAAAATATAATTACATCATTTCCTCCTTTTCTTTCCTACTGCTACCCTTTCTCATGTACCCTCTTACTCCCAACTTCATTAAATCTTCACAGACACACACACACATTAGAAATTTTCCTCTAGATCAAAAATAATGACAATGAAAGATCATTTTATTGCTAAACATGAATTACATACAAACAAAACAATAAATAAATTAATGAGTATGTGAAACAAAAATTCCTCCCCTTCTAAAATAAAGAATATATTGAGTTTCAAGATTGTGTGTGTGTGTGTATATGTGTGTCTGTGTGTAGACCTGGGTCTGTGTGTGTGTGTATGTGTGCGTTTGTATACCAGAGAATATATTCCTAAATATAAAATCATTGCATGATCAGTGCATATGAAGTTACTTGTATGTATATGACTTCAGGGTTGATCAAGTGCTTTTAGATAAACACTTATTTTCTTTAAAAAAAATGATTGTATTCTTTTTGTTGCCTAGAGACTCTGCATTGATTGCATTACTTAGGAGATTGTCAGTAAATATTACCTGGAGGAGTAGGCTAAGAAAACTCTTAACCAGGTCACTGAAGAAAATCTTAACAAGGCACTAGGAAAGAATATGAACACAAAAACTGAGTAAGAAGCAGAGTGTACACAAGACTTTTATATTGATGTATTAGTTCATTCTTTATGAATTTAGAACTTTTTTTAAAACAAATAATTCAACAGGCAAACAAAATTCTCTGGGGAATCTTGGAAAATTCCCCTTGATCAAACAGAATATTGACAGCTAACAAGTTCATTTCATTGTTAAAGATGGATCACATACACACAATAAATAAATAAGTCAAAGAGTGTACGTGACAGAAATACCTGCATTCTTAGAGAAAGAATATTTTAAATTTCACAATTGCACTAATATCAAAAGTTCTTCTCCCTTTACTTACTATCCCCTCTCTAAGTCATGACGAGAAACAGAAGATGTCTCTGCATTCCTATGATCCCAGAGTCAGGACAGTGACCCAGAGTTGTGAGTTAAAGATCAGCATGGGATATTTTTTTAAAAATAACATTTGTTTTATTTCTACAATATTTATCAAGCCATTGTCAGAACATACACATTTTTAAATCTTAATTGACTTAATAAAACTGAGAGTTTTATTATTGATCCATTCTTCAGTCAGCATGGGATATTTACAGCATGATCCCTTCTACAAAAAGTGCATAGTTTTACAATGGTGTTTATTATATGTACCTTGTCTAAGACAGTTTATAATTTAATCTAGTCCACATTCACTAATGCATAGAGAAAATAAAGAAAAAGAAAAATCACAAATGTGATATTACAGGAAAACAAGATTTTTTTTTATTGGATACTGTTTTATTTACATTTTAAATGTTATTCCCTTTCCTGGTTTCCAGTCCATAAACTCTCTATTCCATTCTTCTCCCCCTTCTTCTATAAGAGTGTTCCCCCACCCAACCACCTACCCTTTCCCACCTCCCTGCCCTGGCATTCTCTATACTGGGGGGGGGTCCAACTTGGCAGGACCAAAGGCTTCTCTCCCCATTGGTGCCCATCAAGGTAATCCTCTGCTACATATGCAATTGGAGCCACGGGTCTGTCCATGTGTACTCTTTAAATGGTGGTTTAGTCCCTGGGAGCTCTGATTGGTTGGTTGGTGTTGTTGTTCTTATGGGGTTGCAAACCCTGTCAAATCCTTCAATCCTTTCTCTAACTCCTCCAATGGGGACCGTATTATCAGTTCAATGGATGGCTGCGAGCATTCCCCTCCATGTTTGTCATGCTCTGGCAGAGCCTCTCAGGAAACAGCTATATCAGACTCCTGTCAGCATGCACTTCTTAGCAACAGCAATATTGTCTGGGTTTGGTGATGGTATGTATATGGGTTGGATTCCCAGGTGGGGCAGGTCCTGAATGGCCATTCTTTCAGTCTCTGCTCCAAACTTTGTCTCCATATCTCCTCCTATGAATATTTTTGTTCCCTCTTCTAAGAATAACTTAAGCATCCACACTTTGGTCATCCTTCTACTTGAGCTTCATGTGGTCTGTGAATTGTACCTTGGGTAATTCGAGCTTTTGGACTAATATCCACTTATCAGTGAGTTCATACCATGTATATTCTTTTGTAGTTGGGTTACCTCACTTAGGATGATATTTTCTAGTTCCATCCATTTGCCTGTGAATTTCATAGTGTCATTGTTTTTAATAGCTGAGTAGTAGTCGTCATCGATTGTGAAAACAAGAATTTTAAAAAATTTTTTTCTTTTTACTTTTGAAAGTATGGAACTGATTCTTATCTTTCTATTGATTTAATTGACTCATTAAAAAAATAAGATATTGGAGGACAGGATTTCTAGGCTAGGAACATAGAACAATTGTTGCATATATATGCATGTACATATGTATATATCTTCTTTAAAATTTTGTTGTGAACCTGACATTATTCTACAAAGAAAATATGAATATAAAAAGTGATAAATAGAAAAATGAATAACATCAATCCAATAATTTATTGCTTTACACACATTGCTGCAAATTGAAGGCAAGAAAAATGTCCAGGAACTATATTTGTCATGAAATCGTTCACATACACATATATGAATATATACACATATGTGTGTGAATATATGCATATATGCATGCTGTATTTCTAAAAGTATGTACATACATATATACATGTATATATGTATATTTATTGGTATATAAACACACACATATATATATATACTCACAGACATATAAAACATATCCTAGCACAAAGAATTCAATAATCAGACATTTTTCTGTCAAATACATTATTTGCTATAAATTTTCAGTCCAAGTTTTACAGTAGTATTCAGTTCTTCTTAATAACCCAGAAAGGTCACACCTCAAAGGAAGTTCTGACCAGCTTGAGCATGTCTTCATAACCACCAAGAATTTCCAGGGTACTGGAAGGTCTGCCTAGTCTTTCTTCATTTGAGTTATAAGAAGGGAGGTTGTGTCCAGTGAACTCCACCTGACATTGCTCTTTGTCACTGTTTCCATAGCTTCTGAATATTGCTCCAGGGCTAGAGTATAAATAGGATGAACAGAGCCTCAAGCCGCCTACATGACTCATGTAAGCCATAATTACACTGGCCATGTGTCTATTTCCAGGACCTATTTAAGGCCTATAATTCAGTGTAACATTTGTTCTAAAATATAATTCTAGACAATCTCTCAACTACCAGAGCAATGTTGGAGTGACACAATGGATGGTCTCTTTGTTGAATACTCATAGCTCCTTACTACATATATATGGACACGCACATATTTTCATTGCTGTCTTGTTCACGCTCAATACTAAGCTGGTAACAAATATAAATACCTTTAAATACTGCTATTTTTCTTTTGGGTGTCTTTATTTTTAGGAATAAACAATGGTTTTTAAAATGGGAGTTGGGTGCCATCGGAAAGCACTTTCATGCCAGTTTAGCAGGCAGAAGCTCTTCCAACTCTCAAAACTGTACTCCGTGAAGAAACTCCTGTCAACCTGACCCACCCTTGTGGACATGTTTTGCTGACATAAACAAGTGGAATGGGTCTCCTTCTGTTCCAAGTTTCTTTGTAATAAACTAGTTGAAAATGTAGAAACAGAAGAAGCATGCAGAACCTTTCATATCACAAAAAATGTTTAAATATCAAAAATTATGTGGTAATGCATTTTCTTTAAGATGCTCCCTTCAGACCTGGAAGGACCTAAGGAAAATGGTCAGTTTTAACTTAAGGGTTTTAGGATAAATGGTACCAACATTTTTATGAAATTATTCCAAATTTGGTTGAGACCGAAGCCTTTTTATGAGTGAGACATGATAATCTATTTACCTGGTTAGTATCTCATACTGTTTTGTGGTGGTTATACTGATTCTAACTTTCCAACGTTCAGAAAAAGCTAATTTTATCACCATTTTCAATCCATGTAACATTACATATTTTTCTAATATAAATAGTAACTTGCAAATATATAATATAAATAACAAATTTCACAATTTCATTTTTAGTTGGCTTTTCTTTAACATATAAGGGATGAACTAAATTTCTGACATTTTGCCTTCTTTAGAACTAAAGTGTTGTGTAAAATCTATCACAGCCCCAATATTTTGATTACATTTTAAGGTTAACACAAAGATAACAGCTTTTGTATTCACACTGTATTTGAGTAATGCAGTCTTGCTAAACATCAAAAGGGAAAGGAGGTTCAGACCTGAATGAAACTTCTTTTCCACTGAAGGCTGAAGTAATACAAAATCACTTCTAAAAAAGATGTGAAATTCCATGTGTGGTAACGAGTCTTTTAAATCCACCATCCGTTTCAACCCTGGATGTTCTCAAATGTTGAGGATTTGAATGACTAATGTACTCATCTCACAGTGCAATTTTGGAGAGTTATTTAATTAAACAGTATTGCCACAATTATTTAAATGGACATTTGACAATGAATACCTCTCAAACTGGCTGGATGATGTTTTTTAGCCCCATTGATCTAGCTAAATCCAATAGTAAGACTGACTTTTTGTTTAATAGAATTCTTTCTAGAATGTTCCACTCCATTAGTAAAGAGTTGCTCCAGTTATCTTCTCAAGGGCGCTAGCTAATAAAACAGAGACATTTGTGTCTAGATGCTGAGTGTTTACATGTAGGCAGTTGCTCAGGCAACCCTGTTGTAAATACGTATGTTGTATTAAGAAAATGACCACCATGTTAAACTCAGACTTGTTTATTTTAATCAGAATTTTTAATCAATGAAGCTTATAGAAAAACATTCCCTCTAAAAATGTTGAGTACTTTGCATCTTTATAACTACTGTAAGAACATAAAATACCAAAATAATGTGGAGTTAAAATTACTTTTCAGAAAATAGAGCAAGGATTGTTTTTCTCCTGGACTCTTCAATTATAAATCTGAATTATGAAGATGAGCAAAATCTGCTAGCATTTGTATTTGTCAGTGCATTGCCTCAATACAGGAACATTCAGAATTATATCAGACATAGTTTATAGAAGGCTCTTCAATGGAAAGCATCTTGGAGTGTTTGGCTGAGAGTGCAGGAAATACTGCAGCTGTCTCGAGAAGCTTTATTCTACCCAGGCAAGAACACCAGGCCCCTTCTTGCCCTTATTTGCTTTGAGAGACTAACCCTGTCAGCTTGACCAATGGGCTTTGACAGAGGCAACAGTAATTCAAATCTCATTCACAGGTAGCATAGTGTTTAATAGATTCTTTTTTAACAATCTCTGGTGGAGGGAAGTGCATGGCATTTGTATTAATTTACTGTGGAGCTTTTATTCTCTCCCAAAGCCAAACCCCATCCTATCTTTAGGTATACATTTTAGTCATCTGCTCATGCTTGCCTTGTTTGCGTATTTATTTACAAACAACTAATTTATTCTTACTCATAGGAAAGAAAATTACTTTTCTATTGAAAGAATAAGATGGGGAAGAAAAGGTGATACAGTGTTTCATGGGTTCACATTTTATGAACTGAATAATATGGTTTTGACAAGAGCATCCTATCCTAATCATATTTTGGAGGTGCAGAGGAAAGATGATGGTTTGGGTAAATGCAGGCAAATTGTAGTTCTATTCTCTTTGCTCTTGAATTTGACAAATCAATTCATTACTGATAATAAAAATGGGGTAGGTTTGCAGAGAGAGCTCAATTCATTGCATCTCTCCCACACACCTTAGTTCATGAAAAGAGTAGTTGCACGAACTTTTGTTAGTACCTGTTCCCATCATCATCTCTGACATAAACTTTTCACATTTCAGTCAGATTCATTTCCCTTTTGTTCATTAAAAAGGATGAAGTTAAAGCATTTACAAGAGCTTTTTCTGCAATGTCAAAAAGATTCCATAATTAATAATAGATAGCAGTAATAGGATGTTTACTTGTTGGTGTATTCTGGAGAGTGCTAATACTTTACTTAGATGTTATTACCTTTAGATTAGCTTACATAAATTAGTACTTTTGCTACTAAACCAGTGTCAGACCTATGACTCATGTTTACTATATTTGTTTTTTCTAAGTTTAGAAATGTTACACAGTCAATTTTCTTTGGAAAACAATATTATTGTAATCAAGCACCCACACATGGATATATGTTAGCACACATCTAGGAAAAACTAAAATAACTAATATGATAACCCAAGGGAATAGTTATAGGCAAATAAAAATTCCCAAATCAATGAAGGGCTTTTCTGAGACTTATCATTTTGGACAGAAATTATGTGTAAAATTTGTTATTAAAAATGACAACAGAAGACAGTTTATAATTGAACAGTATCCCACTGAGCATTTTGGGTATATAGAGCCGATGTAGATAACTATAGAAGAGTAACTGATACAAAGAAAACCACACATTGTTATATTTAATGAACCTGTTCATTTCACAGATTCATAAGAACACACACATACATAATTATCCTTTAATATACATGGCCATGAAATGCAAAAAATAGATAAGGTTGAGAGAATAGGGAGAGAAGGAAGCAGTGCCCTGTAGTGAGGAGTCAGGGCATACTTCATGGAAGATTGTGTCTCATATTAAGGAAGAGCATACAAATAGATGGAGTTAAAGAAAGGAGGCAGCCATACAGCAGTCACCAGCATGTGGAAGAGCATGAAGATCAGAATCATGTTTACAGAGTGATTTTATCTTAGTTACACATTCCACATGACATTAAGGCAAGACATCACTGTAAGTATGTTAGATGTGGCGGCTCGTGTCCAGTCACCCATTCAGTTGTGTACTGAGTTCCTTCAGTGGTGGAATGAAGACAGGGAATGAATGCCAACCTATCAATTGATGCAAAGGAAAAAAATAAAAAAATGGCTCCTGAAAACCCATCCAGGAGAGAATCATTGTTTATTTAACTATGGAAGCAGAGGACAGTAAGTTCTTCATTTGATGCTTAAAGACGGTTACAAGATGAAAATCTATGCACTGAATAAATCTACTTGAGGGATTCAGAAAATTTAATAGAGAAGCTGACATTTGGGCTGGATTCTGAGGCTGTGTAAATATTAGAGTATGTGGACAGACGGAGGTGAATAATAAAGCAAGTGAAATAAATATTTGTAGATGGTAGTGAATACACAAGGCCATGGTTTATGGCAGCCCGGGAGTGCTGTGCTGGTGAGATTAGGGTTTGTGCCATAACACTACACTTCTGAAAAGGTTTTAGTAGAGAGATATCCTTCAACTTAAAGAGACCATGTCTTAACTTTAGCACCAGTTCTCTGACATTGACTTATAGAATACACGCAGATAAAAAGGTTTTAACCTAGTTAGCACACTGATATATATTCTCATATATTAAATAGCAGAGACTTTTAAAGTTGTCAGACATTTGGAATTTAAGGGCCTGGGAAAGCTTCTCAGTTGCTGAGCACTTGTTTGGCAAGCATGATATCCTGATTGAAATCCCTAGAAGATTAAAAAACACAACAAAATAGAAGAATTTATTGAATACATTACTGATTCACATAATTGATCATGGTTGGCTATTTTCTTATAAATGTTGACTTTAATCAGAAAAGAACAATTGAATGGAAACTGGCCTCTTGATAGTCATGTGCATATAAGTAGTCAGATAATGATGTATTTTAAAAAGCTTGTAGCTGTTTGTTCATAAGACCACTGTCCATGTTAATACAAAAGAAATGCATATGTCACACAAAATGCAATGGTAACATCTACGAATTCTGCTATACCTCATCCATATCAAGACTAAATGCTAATCAATGATACATAATAATTATCTGTAGGAATATCTTACTGCACAACCTATAGCAAATAGAACCTTATTTCCCTTTTGTGCATATAGTAATACTTCAACATGTCTACTAATTTTGGTATATTATTATCCATGCATAATGCCTCACATTATGAATCTCTCAAGGATCTCTTCCTTCTAACCAAAGTTCCTACCCACATATTCTGAAAGCACATTTAGCTATATACAAGTACCTTCACATTTACCCTTTTACCTGAGGTTCCCTTGGCTACTTTGTTTTCTGCATTTTTGTTTGATTATGCCACTTAATTGCTCTAAATTAGTTGCATTCTGTAACCATAACTGCAGGGCCAGACTGAACCGTATCAGCACTCTAACCTCAAATCACTCAAATATCTCTTTGTTTATGTCTTCATGTGTTTATGTGTTCTGTCTTTCACCATGTACACACACTACATTTCAAAGTAAGAATGGTGCATATATATGTATATATAATATATATATACACCATATGTAACACTAAACAGACTCACCGGGTCATATTTATATACATGTGTAAAAACATACACACACTCACACACACACATACTATACTCACACACAGACATACTACACACACACCACCACCAACAACAACAACAACAAGAAAAAGAAGTGCCATAAGTTTGAGAGAGAGCTGTATAGTTTAGAAGGAAGTACAGGTTGGTGAAAATGGTGTGGTTATATTTTAATTAAAGTTAAAAACGGTGAGCACAAGTCACTTGTCCACTTAGCTTGTGACTATTACAGCCCAAGCCAGCAGTAATTCAACTGAACTAATGAAAATACATCAGTCTCACACAGTGACAGTATCACTTAAAAATAAGTGGAATGATGTCGAGTAAAAATTACACTGGATGTAACTTGAAAGAAAAACTTGTAGCTTTTTATTCTCTCTATACTATGAAAATGATGAGATTTTTCTGTGTGGTTAAAAATGTAAGTGACCTAGTACTGCCCCTGTACATTTAAAATTCATGTCCACTGATATATTGCTCACCATTTGTGCTGGAGAAATTAATAGGAATAACAAGTCAATGGTACTGGCCTTTCATCTCCTCCTACTCCCATATATAATCAGGCACATCCTTCTCATCTGCGGGGTGCTTATTAAGACTACTGAGAAAAACTTAGAAAGGAAGCCTGAACTAGAGAGAGTGCATGACCCTCTGAACACCACTCTCAGAGACAAACGCAGATAAATGATGGTTTCTGTGTGTTACATACATCCCTTTGTAACAATTTACTGCCTTCAAAATAGCTGTTTGGCTATTCTTGTTTGATTGTTTTGATTTATTCGGCTCCATTTTATATTCATGAATACGACCTTTACATTTGCCTGAAAGTGCTCCTTTTTTGTGGAATGATACTATTTATAAAGGTGCCACAGTGCCGCTTATATATTGGCCATGCAACATGGCAGAAACAGCCAGAGATTAAGAGTAAATAAGAAGGAAGAGTAATCGAGGCCCAAGAGCTGGCTGTACTGATCACACTCAACATAAACCTACAGCAATGAGGAATCCTTAGCTCTTTGTAGCCTTACTTCATACATCTGTAATATATTCCAATGAAAATGTGTAACACTCAGAAGAATCTGATTCTTTATGTCTGGGATATGTATCTTTTAAAATAACTGCAGATATCAGGGTTATTGCATCTTATTAGAGGAAACATCTGCAACTATATTGAATTTAGCAAGGAAGTTGATTTGTCAACACATATTTCTACCTGGAATTTCCTTTATTCCCTGCTTTTTCCTCCTTCTCTTCTTCCTTCTTTCTCTTCATTATTTGAAGGCAGCTCTGCTTATTGCCATTAATGCACTGGACCTTGTTATTTTGCAACACCCTCACAAAATTACTTCATTAACTATTTCTTTAGTTTACCTCCATGAATTCCACAGGCAGAGTTTAAACATCTTTAAATCCAAAGCAATGTGAAATACTCCAGCAAGCTCTGGTAGCCTTTATGGAGACACAAGGCCAGGTCTTGGGACAATGTGAGCTATCTTGTAGGACTATCTGTATGGCTACAGTGTCCTTTAGGTGAAGTGATATGCACATGTTTGCGTTGTCACCATTTGTGAGGGTTTAACTGTGTGGCACACTGATCAGCAAGTTCATATTACAAACTCCCTTAGAACATATCATATTGCACTGGCTAATCCTACAGACAGGCTATTACATGATAACCCTCTCTGGTAGCTTTATTTACAAACATGATTTTTTTTACTCATACTTTATTCAGTTTTTCTTTGTGACCTATGAGTATGAAAAGAAAACTACCTTAAAATTTTATTTTTTTCATCCCAAAGTCTCTTAAAGGAAAATCTTAATAAATAGAAAGTTCTTTCATCTAACTTTCTGGAAATATAAAAAAGCCATTAATACAAAGACTTGTACTGCCTAAAACTGATTGCTTGTACTGAAGCTTTTTATTCCAGCCCCACAACTAAATCAGTGTTTGTGCCCCTGTACTCACAAAGTCTTTATAAATTTTTTCAAACAAACTGGCAATGAGTTTTATTATTTTCTCAAATTCTATATATGCCAACAGTAACAGTTTACAATATTGTTTTTTAAAATATTTTTGTGGGTAGTTTTGTGGGTAGAATTCATTTTATGAAAATCTAAAAGAGACCAGGAGAGTTGGTTTGCAAGACTATTATGAAGGGAAATATCTCCATAAATCACCACAGAAAGTTGTTAAAGTGACAAGAGTCTTCATATACTTAGTTGAAGCAGCTCTAATTCATGACAGATAAGTGTGTTACATACTTGGAATTAGAGTTGCCTAAATTTTTCATGAAGTTTTCTATTTAATGATGAAACATTATAAGACTTCCTACAAAACATAAAAGTAGTAAAGAGTTTTGAGATTGTTAGTGCAAAGAGGAAAATAATTAGTGCTTATAGATGCAATTGCATCTACACGCACCCCCAAATTTGTTATGATAAGTATAGAGAAGTCCAGTGATGAAAACGCAATTCTCTTCAAAACATTTATGTCAGAAGTTTAGAATGAGATGCACAGACTATAGTTGTCAAATGATAGAAAATCAAATACAGTTAATTTCAAATATTAAATGGAAAAAATAAAATTATTTATCTTCTGTAATATAGTATCCTGTAATATCTCTCCATAAGTGTTTTTTTTTGTAAAAGTGGGTGGAAAGAATTATGGAATGGTAGAAACCTGTATCACGAGACAGGCTTTAGTTTGTGTTTCTTGTTCTATGCTTTCTATGGTAGAATTGAGTTCAAGGATAGTGAAGGTAATGGAAAGGAAGACTTTATGGACACTGCTTGTAGAAACTAATATGTGATTGTGAAACTTAAAGTGCAGATGATCCCAACTAACTTATAGGTTACGATCTAGAAAATAAAAGAGAGTTGTTAAAGTTCTTTTGAAGGAAGATATAACAGTAGCTGTTTAGGCTCAGCCTGCACTGATGGTTGCCAGGTTAAAGGTGGTATAATTGCTTTTGGAGGATAAGATCTGAGTTATACAAATGAAAAAATTCTCATATCAATGGATTAAAATATATTTCATCTCAAAAATGGTGTGGTGCAGTGATAGGATACTGTGCAATACTTGATAGCAATGGAATAAGTCCAGGTATAGAGACTGCAAGGAAGTAATGTAACATCCCTGGCCTTGGAAGTAGAGCAGGAGAGGACCAAGGCAAGAGGCTGGTGTGGAAGCTGTAGAAGTTCCCACACTAGAGACACTGTTAGCTTGTTTTTCCAGATCCAATTTACACAAAGCCAAGGACCATTCATTTTTATTTTAAAACAATCAAACATTTTAGATGCATTTTATAGATTGCCAGTCAATCCAACTTTTATTTGGCAGTTTGAGTGTCAAAAATTTGGCAAGGTAAATCACAAATAGAGAACTGGTAAAAGGAGGAATGTTGTATACCAGATGTCAAAAGTTGCTTAAAAGACAGAGTGGTTAAGAGTTTGGTATCATTATTATGTTTGAGCAATAAACAAAGAATAGCAAGCTACAAAATAGATCCACATTTGTGTGGATAATTAATTTTCACAGCTTCGTTAGAATTCAGTAGGAAATAGACTGTTGACTGTAGCCAATAAATATTCTGAGATAATTGGGGGTGGTGGGAATAGAATTATACCTTACAGACTGAACAAAATAGATTCCAGGTAAGTTAAAGATTGAATATTCAAGGTTAGAATAAGAAACCAGTTGGCGAACATTCTGACCTCAGAGTGAACCACTTCTATCACTCCTGAAAAACATCAAGACAAACAATGAAAATGACTTAATAAATTGACTTTGTTGACATTAGAGCCATCAGTAGCCTAGGATGCTCCATAAGTTTAATGAGGGGAAAAAGCAAAAGAGTATGAAAATTACTGGGATATGTTGACCAACTTTAATTAATAAAATGTAGAGCTCAGCATGAAGAGATATCCAAATGATGAGTGAACACATGAAAAGATGCTCACTGTCACGGCTAATTAGGAAATTGGTGATTAGTGCACCACTTAAGTGCTATTTTTCAGCCCCGATATTCTAACACAGAGTAACGTACAGAAATATTGAATTCATATAGAACTGGAAATTTTAATATACTGTGGATGAGTAACATAGTTCTGTAGAATCAACAGTTTAGAAAGAAACTTTACTAAACCATTTGAGTTCAAGATGGTCACAGCTTATCATGTATCAGGTTTCCACAGACAGACCCTCTGCAGCTCTCAACTGAAAAAGTACTGTGATAAACCCAAGAATTCTGACAGAGAGTCTGATGGCACCTGTCATATCCTTTAACATAGCTTAGATTCATACATTTTTTGGGGGGAGGGGTGGGAATGCTGAGGGAATCTTTTCAGGAAAAGACTGTTGGTTAAGTCCTTTGTCGTATTATGTCATATTATATTTTAAAATAATAAAAATGATCTTTAATCCTGTTTAACAGAATTTCTAATAAATTCAAACATATATTTGTTCTTCAAAAAAAAAATCCATACTTTTTTTATAACCTACGATTACATTGCACTTAAGCAAAAGTGAGTTTGGTACACAGTGGAAGAAAATGTTAATTTTTAAAGGCATAAAAACTGATTGCAAATTGAATATTGTGAAAGTAACACCCAATAGTAAAAGTAAATACACCAAAGGAAATACAAGCTGGAGTCTTGCTTTACATGCTCTCTGTTCTTTATCACCTAAGCCTTCCCTAAAATAGTAAGACCAATTAACCAGTTTTCTTCCACTACTAAATCTTTCAGATAACTTCTCAAATATCTTAAAATTGGACCAAAATATTAAAATGTACTCAGGTATATACCCTATTTGTATTGGTAGTGTATGAGTTGAAGAATGATGATGTTGCTTGGTTTGCTATTTCCTCATCACACATCTGTAGACCGCCTTCACTTTGTTTAAAAAGTTTTATCTGGCTAGGACACTAATTCCTTGGTTAAAGCTATTCATCTGTGGGGCAGTGGACTGTGAAAAGTGGCCTGGTCCCTGGTTGAGCTAAGGACAGAAGCCCCAGAGACCCTGAAGGGATGGTAGGAGCTCTGCCTATTCCCGGGCACCAGGCCTTTGCCACTATTCACAGTCCCCACAGACTTGTGGCCATTGGTCATGTAAGGGCACTACCCCAAGCCCCTCAACATGTAGGCTCAAGACAAAGATCACCGTTCTAACAAGGTACCTAAAGACATGGAGGACTGAGCCAATAAGTTTTTCTTCCCAGGCACTCCTCCCTGAAAAAGGTATTTAATCTCAGGCCCACCCTGAGAAGAGGGATGTGGTTTTATATATCTACTTTCCACCATGACAATAAATGTCTTGAGGATGGCTTTGTCAGGCATCAACTGGAGGAGAGGCCGTTGGTCCTATCAAGGTTTGATGCCCTAGTGTAGGGGAATTTTACAGTGAGAAGGTGGGAGGCAGTCGGTGAGTAGGTAAGGGAGCACCCTCATAGAAGCAGGAGGTGGTTGGTGTTTCTAGAGGGGAAACCAGGAAATGGGATAACATTTAATATGTAAATAAATGCAATTAAAGAATGAGAAAAGGAAAAAAAATGTCTTAAAGCCATTGATTGTCACTTTTCTTTGGGATCTGCTATGGGGAACTATGGAGAAGGCCTTTGCCTGTAGAGCCATCATCTAGTCTCCCATAGAAGGCTGCTCTGTGCTCCCAGCAGGACTGCCACCAAGCTTAAGATACTGCCCATCAAGCCAAAGACTCTCCCGATGAACCAGCTGGCTCCCCCCATCCCCCGATCCTCCCTGCCCATCTCTTTTATGACTTCCAGTGGTGCCTCGGTGTCGAAGAGCCATGGAAGTCCATGGCCACAGCTTCTCCACAGGCCCAGGGACTCCCAAGCCAGCTCTGGCTGACCTGCCCCTCAGTCTGCACTTTCCCACCACAGAGTAGTGTCCTGGGGCTTCCCTACAGCCCAGCACTCACACAGCGAAGGCATGGGGAAGCAGTCAAACACCCCGAATGGTGCCTCCCCAAGCAGTGGCCATGCCCTGTGCAGGAGCAGATGCAAGCCCCACAACACTGTTGTCATAACATTTTATTTCATAAACATCAGAATTTGTTGGCTATCGAAGGAAATATGATTTTTTTACTTGTGATGTAAAGGACCTATAATAATCCACCAGTAAGTTAACAATGTTATTAAGAGGTATACAATCAGTTGATGTGTTAAGAGATTTATTAAAGGACATCATTTCACGAATGGATAGTTATTGATAATTAAAACAAGATTATTCCCTAGTAAAAGTAAAATGCTCACAATGTACTTATTTTTGTCTTTAAAAAAACACCTATAGCTACCTAAATTCATTCACTGAAGTGGAGAAAGCTTCAATATGAAATGAACACTAAACTTGTCATGTGTTTCAGAAATGGCACCACAACAGTATTCATGCAGAATCTGCAGTATTGTTGAGTAAAGAAGAAAAACCTTAAAAGGAATGTCCAGTACTAAATAATCCATGCTGTAGTTTCCAGAGAGAAGTGCTTTCCAATCCTCTTCTAAGATACTTTTTCAGTAGTAGCTTTTAAGTATGTAGGAGTTCTGATCAAAGAAAGTACACAGAATATAATATCCTATATATTTACTCCCCAAATTGTCAATACTTTATTTCTTAGTTTCTACACCAAACATGAATAACCATATATTTTGCACATTCTGATTATTACAGTTAATCATTACATCTCACAAATAAAATCATAATGAACATGGATAATTATATATTATTTTATTTTATAATATAGCTATTCAATTTCTTTTGCTTGTAGGTTGGCCAAGCATCCCAATGGCACAGAATGACTTGTATTTCACATTTCTGTCTCTTTAAATATTACATAATTATTATTTTAGGTTTCTTTATGTGGTTTTTGGCCAAAATAGCTGAGATTATGTGATGTTATCTAAAGAACATTATCAAGGTTCATTTTTCCCATTACCTAACTTATTTTAAAAAAGAGAGTCAGAACAATGTAATACCCTTGTAAGTAATCCCTTTAATAGAAAACAACCCTGGTTAAAAAAGGTTTTGTCTTTGTCTTCTTACTTCAAGTTTAAAACTAATTTGTAGAAGGTAGAAAATAGATAACTTGTTACATAAAACATTAGAAACGGGTCTTGACAGTTCTAAAACTCAGACAGGAAACCAAAATATAGTCACACAAAAGCTTTTCAGTAAAACTAAGTGGCACACTATAAAATTGGGGTCTGATCACCATAAAAATATTGTGGTGAGAAGGACACATCAATGCATAAACAGAATACTGTAGGTTGTGCTTATGTTCCCCCATCAAATTAAAAAGATTTTATTTTGAATTATATGAATATGATCTAATATTTTCACTGTAATTCAGAAACTTACTAATATTTTAAAATCAAGGAAGCTGATTTAAAAAGTGCTGAAGTCTACTGGAAAACGATGAAACTGGAAGTGATTACATTAAAGTGTTAGCTCAGAGTCAGGCAAATACTTCATTTGTTCTCTCATATCAGATTGTAGCTGTATGTGAGTGAGGGGAAATACAGAATGCAATTAGCATGGGGACCATTTTTAGAAGGAAAAAGAGGTCTTAAGGGGGAAAAGTTAGGAGGGCAACATGGGATATAAAAGTAGAATGGATTATATCCTGGGTATTCTATACATTTTTGGATAATTTCCACTTATTAGTGAATACATACTATGCATGTCATTTTGGATCTGAGTTACCTCACACAGGATGATATTTTCTAGTTTCATCCATTTGCCTGCAAATCTCATGATGTCCTTGCTCTTTTTTTTTCTTTCATAATTTACATCATCGTTTCAACCAATGATCAATAATACAATTGGAAAACTCAAAACCAAACATTCTCTGAAAAGTAGAAAAAGTGCCCCTGGGCCTGGTGGTGGGAGATGAGAATCACTGCTGGACAAAGCAGCCTGGGCAGAATGGAATTTCCCTCCTGTCCAACACCGACCAAGGAGACTTTATATTTTTTCACTAGGTCCTTTTTAGGATTAGAGACAGATGCTAAAAGATTTATTTTGTTAGCCTGTTGGACCCAGATATTAGGACAAATGTTATAAAAATTAGAAATATTAAAGATATAAGTAGGTCCTAGTTGCTGGAGATAAGTTAAGTTAAAAAGGTCCTTAAAACCAGAGAACCGGTTAGGATAAGAATTTTTGTATAAACTGAAAGCCACTGTCACCGTCTTTGAGGATTAGACTCAGTCAGATTTAAAGATATCCAGAAAAAAATGTTGTGTCTTACCCTCTGTGAAAAGACTATCTTCTTGCTGAAAATACTGCTCCAATCAATGGACACCATTGGGCTATCTCTCAGAGTGACAGCAAAGACTTTTTGGGGGTACAGGCAGAAACCCAGGACTGGCCCTGGATTTCTATAAGTTCCTATAATTAAGTTCCTATAATTGTTCAACTAACCAGTTCAGCTACCCCTGGCCAAATTAAACAATACCCAATGACCCTAGAAACAAAAAAAAAAGAAATTGCAGTCCATCTGCCTGGCTTGAAGACACAGGCATCCTAGTGCCCTTCCTGTCACCCAGCAAAACGCCTCTGCTGCTTATGAAGAAACCTGGGACCTCTGATTCTCAGGAGTCTACCTCCTCCAGAGAAGCAGGTGTACACTGTCTTGGAACTGAAAGATGCTTACTTCAGTCTGCCATTGATGTCCTTGTTCTTAATAGGTGAATAGTATTTCATTGTGTAAACAAACCACATTTTCTGTATCCATTCTTTTATGGTGGGACATTTGAGTTGTTTCCAGCTTCTGGCTATCACACACATGGCCTCTGTGAACATAGTGGAAGACATGCCCATGAAGCATGGTGAGGCATCTTCTGGGTACGTGCCCAGGAGTGATATAGCTGGGTCTTCAGGCAGATCTGTTTCCAATTTTCTGAGGAACCTCCAGATTAGTTTCCAGAGTGGTTGTAGCAGTTTGCAATCCCACTGGCAATGGAGGAGTGTTCCTCTTTCTTCATATTCTTGCCAACATCTGCTGTCACCTGAGTTTTTGGCCTTAGCCATTCTGATTGGCGTAAGGTGGAATCTCAGGATTGTTTTCATTAGCACTTCACTGATAAGTAATGACTTTTAACATTTCTTTTAGTATTTCTCAGATGTTGGAGATTCCCATGTTGTAAATTCTCTATTTAAGTCAATAACCCATCTTTTAATTGGGTTGTTTTGATTTTTTTTGGAGATTAGCTTCTTGAGTTCTTTATATACTTTGTTTATTAACCCACTATCCGATGTTGGGTTAGTGAAGATTTTTTTTCCATCTGTAGGTTGCCAGTTTGTCCTATTGACTATGTCCTTTGCATTACAGAAGCTTTTCAGTTTCATGAGGTCTCATTTATCAATTCTTGATCTTAGAGCCTGAGGAAAGATAAAATCCACACAACTCAAGAAGGTTAACAAGTCAAAGGGCCCAAGTGAGGATGCCTCAGTTCCGCTTGAGAGTGAAAAGAAAGCAATCAGGGAGCACAGAAGGAGGGAGGGACCTGGGTGGGAAGGAGAAAGGAACATAATAAGCTACTGTCTGTGGGTGGAGGAAGGCTCTGGCATGAAGCTCTGAGAACCAACAGAAAGACTGGAAACAGGCAACCTTGGGAGTTAGAAGGTGGGGAAGGGGAATTCTAGAATGTACCAGAGACCTGGGAGTTGACAGACACTCAGAGTAAGGGACTTTAGATGAAATGCCCAACAGTGGGGAGAGGGGACTTGTAGGACTAGTAGAAAAACAGGGCAATAAGTAGAGGGATGGGGTTGCCATCCCACAGTCAAAAACTCTGACCCCAGAATTGTGCCTGTCTAAAAGAACTGCTGGGAGTCCCCAGTTTCTGTTCTCTGGTTGAATTAGAGAAAGGCTGGAAGAAGCTGAGGAGGAAGAGGGCAACCACATAGGAAGACCAGCAGTCACAACTAACCTGGACCCCGAAGATCTTTCAGACACTGAGCCACCAACCAGGCAGCATACAGCAGCTGATATGCAGTTCCTGACACAGTTCCTGATATACAGCAGAGGACTGCCTGGTTGGGCCTCAGTGACTTGAGGCCCCAGGGAGTGGGGAGGTCTGGTGGGATAGAGGAACATCGTCTTGGAAACAGGGAGTAGGAGGGATGGGATGAGGAGCTGTCAGGGTGTGGAGCAGGAGAGGGATAACGACTGTGTGGTGTGAAAAAGGGGGGGATTAAAGAAAGATGATAATAATAAATTTTAAAAATGAAAAAAAGTAGAGTAAAGGCAGTGGGGTGGGATAAAGGAACAACAGCATAGGTTACTATCCAAGAGTGTGTTGGAAGAATATCAGCAGAAGCAAAGTGGGTATGATACTGCGTAGTGAAACTCAAATCTTTGTATCCTAAGTTTAAAAGATTAACTTTTTCCCCACCATTATCCCAAAGGTGGCTGAACAAAGTTTCAGCTAAAAAAAGAGCTTTTGAAAAGGAAGATATTTATAATTATGAGTCTATCAGAATTTGATTTTACTCACTTTTCAATAATAGGTTTAATTAGGATATATGGTTGACATTAGAAACTGCTTTATTCCATCCTTTTCCATAAGATGATATGAACAATTAATTATTATACACTTCAGCATTTTTGAAAGTCATGCTCTTTTTAGTCTTTATTAAATGCCACTTGAATTGTATTGTTTGTAGGTTCATGTCCTTTAACCACACTAGTTGGGTAGAACATCAGGTAGTTTTTGTTTTGTTTTCTTTGTTGGTTGGTTGGTTTGGGATTTTTTTTTTTTTTTGCTATCCTTTTAAAAAGTGAAAAGCCTAACTGCACTTTTGTTTTTGCCAGCCATATTTTAAAAGATTACATTCTCAATCTTGACATTCAAAGGAGATATCCCTTGATGCTGCAAATGTTCTAGCAGGATTAAGGGAAGAGAATTTAGTGTCTCTAAGAGCTCTTCACCCTATCTACAATATGCTTAATTCTCAGTGGTGGGCTGGAAAAAAGCATAGCGTGCAACCCTCTGACTTCATCAGAGGAGTCAGTTGTGTCAGTGTTACAATGTTAAATTTACTAAGTGGTAGAGAGAATTATTGCTGCAATGTACTGCTTTCTCAATGTTGCAATAACTGTAATCAAATTTCAATCATCACAATCGTTTTTCCTTAAAAATTTTGAAATGAAAATTAAGTAACTATAAATACGGAATGTTACTACCACGTGCTCTCTTGAACTCAGTTAAGTCACCACATGAAAACACCCCACACAATAACCTCTGATCCAATTGGTAAGATATAATTTGCCCATCTGGACAACAAATATTCCGTACACACCCATTCCTTAAAAATAGTCATAACAACCTGTAACTATGCACAGAGAAGAACCTTAACATCCGTCGCCATGTTCTCTCAGCTTTTTCTCATTCTGGCCTCCTCTCTCCTCTTCTCCCTCCCTTATAAACCTCTGCTCCTGTCTCCCTTCCTTCTTGTCCAAGGACAGGCCTTGTTTTGTCTTGTCTGCCTTCACCTGCATAATGACATCAACCTACAATGGAACTCGATAATAATTTCCTAAATGGCGTACCTACTCAATCAGTGTTTTTCTACATATTACATTTATCATATTCAAAAACGCTTATTGTCCAGGAATCATGTGTATAGATTTGATATCTTCTTTCAAAGGTTATAATAAATATTATTAACCTTTCTGACTACGTAGTTGAAATATTGACCCCTAAGGAGAAAGACTACAGATTACATATCATTGTCCACAATGACTATAAAAACAGATTGCAGGTAAATATTTCAAGATGGGAAAGTATGTGATAGCTTCTTTGATATGTACAGTGATGCGATTCCACTGTACTAATAGACTTGAATGTGAAATGATTTAAGAGTATGGCTATTAAGCTTTCCCATTGAGAATTTAAAACTCAAGAGTGGGGTGTTTGCATCAGCTTGCCTGACTGAACAATTGATTAACAAGTGTTAATCTTAACTTAGCAATTTATAAAAGAGAGGATCAAACAAAAAAAAGGACTGTGACACCCTGCGCATGTGGACATTTCTCTTTGTTATCTTTTCCTCTGCATGCAGAAAAGCCAAGCTTTGGTCTATAAATGACCGTGACTAACCGGCAGACGACATATTTCGCGCCTAACAGGAAGATGATCATAGAAGAATACCAGGAAGTAGAGAACAAAGTTGAAAAAGAAAAAAATAAAGGATTTTGCCAGCTAGTGAAGCATTTGAATCTGTTAATCAACTTCACTCTGAGCTTTCCTTTGTTTGCAAATGTAGACACTCCATGCTTAGCCTTGTAGGGGCTTGTTATTTGAGACAGAAAAACTTGGGTCAATTGAATTTCTGCTTTATATAAACTGTATTCTCTGTGCTATTTTCTTTCTCCATTTTTCTTTTAATGCCAGACTTGTGTGAAATGCAAACATGGAATGTTGCTTTCATTTATTTTAAGTTGAAAAGGAAAGCTTAAAATTTCGTTGAAAGTCTAATTCTGACATACATTATTTCTAAAGACTTCTTAGGTATTACTTGCTCGTATCCTTAAGAAGGTGTGATGTCCCAGTATAGGGAAATGCCAGGGTAGGGAGACAGGAGTGAGTGGATGGTGGGGGAGCACCCTCATAGGACCAGGGGTAGGAAGGATAGTTTAAGGGGTTTCTAGAAGGGAAACCAGGAAAGGGGTAACATTTGAAATGTAAATAAATATAATATCTAATAAAATATTTTAAAAAGAAGTCAATTTTTGTAGCTGGGATGTGTCTATGTGTTTCATAATGAATACCCATCACCTTGTATCACACACACACACACACACACACACACACACACACACAGTAGGGGGAGAAAGAGAGAGAGATTTACTATATAGATACCATTGTTCCTGATAACATTATTTGGGTTTGGGAAGAGATGTATATTATATGATGTATGCAGAGTAACCAGTATAGAGACAAAAATTGGTATCTGTGGAAGCCTTGTATTTCCTTTGCCATCTTTAGATGCACTTATATTTATTCAGGCACATAAATATATATACTGTTGGGTATCTCTCCTAAAACAGGACATTGCAGTAACATTTCAGAAGATCAGAAGACCAAATGGGTGCAACTGAAAGCCACAGAATAATACATATTTGATCAAGATTTACTTGTACACTAAGAGATGATTGGCAGGAACAAGCAATATTAAGCACTCAGCTCTGCTCAGAGGAACTACACTGAATACAGAGCCAAGAATACCATCTGTTGAATATGAAATTCTTGGATCAAGACATTATAGATACATTTCCCCAAACAGCAGGGACAGAAGTCTTTCTGGAAACAAAATCACAACAGGGTTGCAGAAACACCCAGTGAGAGAGAGGCAAATAACTGTTCTCTGCATGGCGGGGAGCAGACTCACTCACTGCCAGTGCCGTGTGATTAATTACCAGGCACGGTTCACGATGGTGGGAGTAAATAAATGTGTGTTAGGCAGTCACTCTGCTCAAGTAATTCTAAATCAGTGTATCAACTATGAGCCATAGGGGTATCAAAATCTTTCCACCTGCTGTGATATCTGCAGAATTTTTCACCCTCAGAATGCACAATACTGCCTGCCACACATTGTACTTCTTAAAGATAGCAGAATGATGTCTTGTGTGATATTCACTGGGAAGACACAATCAAAACTGTGGGGGAATGATTGATGGGTTCTTATCCCCAAGGTTTAACTCAAATGCAATTATATACTTTCATATTTGTATTGTTTGTTCTTACAACAACTGTAACACATGTATGTACATCGATATGATAAACTGACTTACTTTTCGGGCAGTTGTTTAATATCCAAAGAAGGATGGTTATTGATAAGGAAATAGCCTATGCAAATGAAAAGTGGCAGAGATTGGCAGGTAGGAAGTGACACAGTGGGAGTAATAAGAATGGGAGCGTATATGTTAATTAAGAGACTCAGATTTTCCTAACTGTACCCATTAGGAAAGCTGGAAACTTCTTTAAAAGGGGAACAAGAATACCCTTGGGAGGGAATAGAGAGGCAAAGATTAAAACAGAGACAGAAGGAACACCCATTCAGAGCCTGCCCCACATGTGGCCCATACATATACAGCCACCCAATTAGACAAGATGGATGAAGCAAAGAGGTGCAGGCAGACAGGAGCCTGATGTAGATCTCTCCTGAGAGACACAGCCAGAATACAGCAAATAAATAGGCGAATGCCAGCAGCAAACCACTGAACTGAGAACAGGACCCCTGTTGAAGGAATCAGAGAAAGAACTGGAAGAGCTTGAAGGGGCTCGAGACCCCAAAAGTACAACAATGTCAAGCAACCAGAGCTTCCAGGGACTAAGCCACTACCTAAAGACTATACCTGGACTGACCCTGGACTCTGACCTCATAGGTAGCAATGAATATCCTAGTAAGATCATCAGTGCAAGCGGAAGCCCTGGGTCCTGCTAAGACTGAACGTGATTGTTGGGGGGAGGGCGGCAATGGGGGGAGGATGGGGAGGGGAACACCCATAAAGAAGGGGAGGTGGAGCGATTAGGGGGATGTTGGCCCGTAAACCAGGAAAGGGAATAACACTCGAAATGTAAATAAGAAATACTCAAGTTAAAAGAAATAAAAAATTTAAAAAAAATTAAAAAAAAAAAGGAAGGCTGGAAACCACTATAAAGGAGATGGAAATGTTGATGAGTTCAGAATTCATCTTAATTGTCCCCTTTTCTGCCATTCAAACTAATTGTATGAGAACATTTTATCTTTGCTTTGAAAGTTGTGATCCAGTCCCTGAACTTGGACAGTAGGAAGCAGTTAGTCATTATTAATACAAAATAGATAACCATTAATTAGTTAATGGAAGGAATGGATGGTTCTGTGGCAAAGGGGTGCTTCTTAGCATTTTACATGTATTAACTCACTGTTCCTACAGTGACAAGAGTCACATAGCAAATTGATTTGAAGCCAGCTTTCTTTCTCCGGATTCTGTATTCTCATCACCCTTATTACCTAGTGAAGGAGCTAGGATGTTTTGCAACATATGCTTTGGAGTCTGTGCATGCCTATTGTGGGGGTTAGTTTTCACATGCATTAGACAGTGCATTAGCTGAGGACACTGTGTTTTTCTGGGTTATTCACAGAAACATAACCATAAAATGGATCAGTCTCGGAAGACACAAAGGAGTTTGCCAGTTCAGGGTAACATTTGCCAGCAAAATCTAAGCAGTGTGCATAGCACACAGTAGCTTGGATGAACTCAGTTTTATGAATCAATTCCAAAGGTTAAGGTCCTTCTTCTTAACTGTCCCCCATCTTTTCTTTAAGTCTCATGCATGACATAGATTCACTTTTCATTGTATTCTTGCTTGCCTTCTTCCAGTTTCCTGAATTCTTGAAATCATAAGACACGGTTTAATAGATTTTATAAATTAAACTACATCTGATAAAAAAATACATGTCAAGGGTATCAGTGATAATTATCAAAATTAACAATGGAAAGAACATCTTCCGAATGATTTGACTTGAAACATTATTGCTGACTCCTTAAAAATGAATACTTGATGTTAAGATATGAAAGAGTGCCACTTCTCTTTGATAATTTTTGTGCTAATGCCTGTCATCCTTTCAACTTCCTGAAAGTATTCAAAAATAACTAATCCTAATTCTTTTCTCTTACCTAGTAAGTATAATAAAACCTTTCAGTACTTTAAATGTTTTTAATAATAAGGTAATTCGGAGTTTTGCACTAGCATTTGTTTTGAAGGTATTAAAAGAATATAGCCTATTTAAGAGCCTAAAATACCCTACACTTATCGTTCATGCCCTCATCTCCTAATATGGTCCCTTTGCACTACAGTTTTGAAGTATTTCAGACATGTTATCTTGTAACTCTGCCCGAGTCAAAAAAAAAACATTTAGAAACACTGCTTGTTTATTTAAGATAAGTAAATTCCTGGTTATTCATCACCTCTCTCTCACGTTGGAGATGTCCACATGCCAGTGATATGATGTGTTGGCAAAAGTTTGCAAAGTTATAGAAGGAGATACAAAGTGGAAAATGTTTTTAAATTATAAAATGTAAAAATGTTTTGGTAGATAAAATGCATAAGTGTATTTTAGGAACAGAAAAAGAACTTGTAATAAAAACAGTAAGAACATGCATGCCTTTTAAAGGCCACCTTGCTATTTTAACAGTTTAAAGAGTTTTGGCTACTTTACCAAAATTATAAAATCCCAAGGTTTTTTATTATTTTTATGTATTACTTTTCTTGGCACTACTTGCATGTGAAACTAAGCAGGATTATAAATTTTTCTTCCTTCTGACAGGTATTATGTCCAAAATGGCCAAATCATAACTGTGTTTTTTATATTGTTTGAGTCCCAGCTTAGTACGATTAAGGCTAATATTAGAACAGTGACACATTTAGATACGATTTCTTACTCGAGAAACTTTAAAACCATTTTAGAAATGCTCTCTGCAACAATTTTCATTTTCCCCCCATAATTCTGCTTAATGATGCTCCTTGAATAGTAATTTCAGCTAATGGAGTTGTAACATTATATTCAGAGCACCATCGACTGAGTCTTAGAATAAGGGACGACAGAGAAAAGGTTATGTTAATGAGCTCCGCGGTTTAGCATTCATTCACTTCTGTTGAGTAAAGTGAGCCATTTTCTCCTGAAGACCCCAGATAACTTAGAGAGAGTTTAGAACTGCTCGTCAAATGCAATTTGACCTCATAATTACCACTGAAGATGTGATTAAGGAGCACCTGACTCAGATGTCATGTACATATGCACGCCACAAGTCATCACCCCTTCCTCTCCTTTGATTTTAGTGGCTGATTGCCAAGTCAGCAGGCTCTGAGAACTGACTTTCCATTTATAGTTTATTCAGGTCATTACACTTACGCCGTGCGGGGTAAAAGAAGAGGTGGTCTTTTATGTATGCAAGGATCAAATGCATGTTCTATTCTCTGAGACTGTTTTAAAATGAAAAGAACCTAATCATTTCCTACAAGTAACTTGTAAGTTACCTTACAAGTAAATATAAATGCTATTAAATACTGGGGAAAAATATCAAACAATATGAATATTTACTGATACCTTTCCTGAAGATTTAAAAATCTCTGCATGGTTTTTATCCACCAACTTATGGATTTTGTTGAGGATTTTACTGTTTCAGACACATTAAACAGTAAAAATTAAAATATGTTTTCAATTTGTCAAGACACTATAATTGTTCCTTATTTGACTAAGATAATCGAGCTTGACAAATATGGAAAACTTATTATTTATGTTGGGTGATTGCCATACTATTTCATGATGATATATCAAACTTTTATGTTCATTTACTGGTTTGTGGTCTACATAATTAAGTCTTAATAAAATGAAAAGGGTAGAATAAAAATAAAGTTGTTGCAAAGAAACCTTTGTATCACTGTTAGCTCCCATTTATTCTCTCAGGTACCTTTAAAAACATAAACTAAACCCCGTTAAACTATATTATATAATTACATATAATGTAGAATTCTTGATCTACTTACCTATTTATAAAATAAAGCTTTGATTCAACTCAAGAACTTCAGGATGCAGAAACACATGTGAGATTCAAGATGAGTCTAATCAAACACTGGGGCAAAATGGATGATTAAAATAAATGAAAACTAGAAGTATTTATAATTGTTGAATTGTGAAATTGCAATCAGGCTCTATATGAAGTACAATGATTTAAATTTTGGCATTTTTTTCACCAATCTGTCACCTGCTGAAGTAACTATTCTTTCCCTAAAGGAGTGCACACATTTTCCTCATATTCTTCCTCATTGCATATTCTCAAAAGGGCCTGGAACACTGCTAATGCTCAACAGCGTTCTCTCTCTATTTCCTATGGATACTAGGAAACATGTTATTTCTGTATTTGTCAACAATGACATTATCCACTTCCATACAAACATAAAAGCAAGGGCCAACATTTTATACTTTGTTAGCTATTACGCTGAAATGTTAAGTGAAATGTACATGACCTTGGGAGGATTAGAGCCAGCAAAAGGGGAAAGTAAGGAATTTATGCTGTAGACAAGTGTTCAGGGCCTCCCCTGAGCTTGATGATATCTCTCTTCTTCAATGGAAACTGGCTCCTTTTCTCTGAGATTATCTGTTGCACTAGTATCAATGCTGACATCTCCCAGGATTCTTAACTCGTTAAGGATTATGTGATACTCTGTGAATATGATGAGATTAAAAGTCTTTCCCCTGGTAAATTATATCATTACCTCAGAATCACATTTTTGCATACAGATATGTGTACATTTCTAGAAATACCAGTCCATGCAGACAACTGTCGTGCAACTTAAATGCCTCTAATTATTTAAAGACTTTTTTGGGTTTTGGGTTTTTTGTTTGTTTCTTTTACGAAAAGGCTGAGTAAAACCACGGTAGACGCTTAACACCTCAGTTCCATTGGCCTTCTCATAAGGTTCTGAAGTGCCTGCCCATTTGTGCTGGTGAACTTTCAAATAGATTCTCATTTAACACTCATTTTTCTATCCCTGTGACTAAATAGAGATATGGAAGAGAAATCTGTATGTCCATTTTTTGCCAGAGACTGCTACAATCTTACTACGCAATTATGCCAGGAAAGGTAGCCCATACTTACAAGTGTATGTGCCACTGAACAATTGCTCAAGTGTGTGTGTGTGTGTGTGTGTGTGTGTGTGGGTGTGTGTGTGTGGGCGCGCGCGCTTGTGTTTCTCTCTCTCTCTCTCTCTCTCTCTCTCTCTCTCTCTCTCTCTCTCTCTCTCTCTGTTTATTCTCTGAGGCAAGCTGGCCCATTTTTCTATTGTTTGCTCCTGCATCTATCCACCAAAGAGTAATGTGCTGTAGGAAATCAGATTTCCAGTGACTTGGATGTTCTAGTTTTACTTCCCACATCTCTGTACCTGATTTTCAAACAGAATAGGTTGGTCTTTGTCATAAACCACAAGGAATTATTTTGAATCCTCTATAATAAGTGTTTTGTGACAAATAGAAACTAGCAGGAAGACCCATTTCCATTACTTGCATTTCATTAGCGTTTTAGGAGAATCAATGACAGCGCAGCTTGTTTCTCTCTTGCCCTGCGTGATAGTCAAAAGACAAAACATACTTTTTTGCATCATTCTTGTTAAATAAGATACAGAGTAGACCTTGCTATGGAAAATGACTTATAGGCTTCTTTCTGGTTCCCGGTGCTCATTAAAAATATACCCTCAAAGACCATCTTGATGTAGAAAAAGAACTTTAAATTTCTTTAGCAACTATATTCGGTGTCTAGAAGATTATTTGGAAGTTATAGAAAATATACTGCAAATTAGAGTAAAATCTCTACGTGTATTATATGCTATAAATATATTAACTTAAACTCAACAAAATTTTTTTAAAGAGGCTCCACTACAAATACTTTTACCCTGTGGTCTGTCATGCTTGTTCCTTCCTATATCCAGCCCAGTGTTGCTGTGAACATAGTAAAGTTACACTCCCTAAAATTTTAAAAGACAATATAAACCAAAACAAATCAAGTAATATCATATGTAAGAAAGCATGTTATTGATGAACTAAGCGAATTGAAGATAATAAAGAAACTGGTGTATATTTCTTAGGTCATTCACGTCAGCCTATGAGTTCAGCTGGTAACTGTTGTCTGAAGGTGATACACCGTCTTCCACCTTTGCAGTCCATCCAGGGTAGACATGTTTTTATAAGACGTGCACTGCAAGTTCATTTTCGTCTCTGTATTTGGGGACATATCTTCAATTTCCACATCCTAAAACAGTGAGGATTCTTATCTGTTAGCGTCCCAAGCAATACTTGAATTAATGCATGTGGAAAGAAATCTGGAAATTAACATTAATAAGGGTGATAGTTCCACATTTCAGCATGAGAGTCACCAAAACCAAAGCAGTGTGCAGACATGTTGTGGGGATTTCCATAGGTATCTTCAATAATCTCTGTAATAGAAATAGTCACCATATCCTGATTGGCATTAAAATGAGATGGCTGTCTTTCACCCAGACATTACATAAGGACATGTTAAAACAAATCAAGGAAAGGCTACATAACATGTGTTGCCTGTAAAAAAGACGGAAAAAGTTTCACAATGGATTTTGAGTTAAGATGTGTATTTTGTTGGTAAAAATTGTTTTGGTTTATCCCGGGGAATCACAGACAGGTCCTACTGAGATAACAGGAAGCATTTCTGATAAACAGAAGCAAATCAGCAAGGCACACACATCCAGCCTGGGGACTGGGAGCAGTTTCACAGCATCTGTTAGAGGCAAATGGAACTGGGGAGAGCTTTAGCAAAAATCCTGCCCTTCGTCCAGATACCACTGATAATGAACACATAACAAAAAAACGGATGGTTCAGTTGAAGGCTGCTTCTGGAAAACATTGCCCGCAGCCAAAGAACATCTCCTTTTTAATCCTTAAAAGCATCTAAGTTGAGCCTCGTGATCCATTTGACCAAAACCACTCGCTTCAGGGATGCATTATTTGGAAGTTAGTATCAAATACCAATTTGTCGTACATTTCCTCTGTTATGCGAAAACACAAGATCCTTGGGTTTAAATACTGATGGCCAAACTGGTAATTTTAAAAAAAGGTAACATTAAGGTAACAAAATAAATACAATACACGTATTTATATTTTCAGAGACAAAAGACCCTGACCTATAGAGAAGGTAAAAATATTATAGAGCAAACTGAATTATAGACCTGTACAATAGTGCAAGATTTGTTCATGGCCACAACTGTGGCTTTAAATATCTCTGATGCTATTTTCTTTTTTATTTTAGGCTATTAATTGTGTTTATAGAAATTAGTCCCAGGGTGGAATTTACACGGAGGGTAAATTATATTTCTTTGGTTTAGTGAGTCCCTGTGTGCCACCTTCACTTTCACCCTGAGTATAAAACAGGAGAATGAGTAACAGTAAGAGACCCAAAGGGATCAAAGGAGTGCAATGGGTACACCCACTAGGGGGCTATATAATATTTCTCCTACTACTGAGAGTCCATTCACTGCCACAGAGCTGGGGTTTTTTTTTTTGTTTGTTTGTTTGTTTGTTTTTTTGTTTTTTTGTTTTTTTGTTTTGCAGCTCTTTTAAGGTGTTTGCTTTTTAGAATACAACTGTTCAAGTTTTATCTTGCAAAATGACTTGTGGGAAGGCTTTTCTATGTAGGTATTTCTGCCATGATGAAATAATACAAGTCATTGGTTATTGTTTTTAAAAATATTTTGGATAGATCTTGCCTTAGTCTCTATTTGCTATAACACAATACTGGAAACCTGTTGTAGTAATGAAGAGAAAGACCTTAGTTCACTATTCCAAAGACTGGGAAATCTGAGACTGACTGATGGAAGCAAAGTCTTGCTCTGTGATTTCAGAGAGAGAAGACGAAGAGAGTCTGTCCAGAGATTGGATAGAAGGTGTTTTTTCATTAGGTCATGAGGCCAGCACCCCCATGGAGTCCTCACCCCGTAAACATCTCACTGTTTACTCTTGTCTTGTAGGCTGTGTTTTCAACGCATGTACCTGGGTGACAAAAGATTTGCAGTATTTATATGAAGCTCAAACACTATACCATCTAAAGGGAAAAGAACCAGGTCCCTGCAGATGGCTGCACACTAGTGGATAAAGCTCTGGAAATGAAATAATCAACTGAGGTGCTCCAGAGGGAGATGATGTCCTTTGTAAACAACGAAACACACTGATACAAAATGCAGGAGGATCACATAGCATAAAATTCAGAAATTCTTTTGGTTAATTCTAAGCTGATTTGCATATCTAATTACTATATCAATACATTTTATTCTGATAGACTTTATAACATGATTATTTCATCCTTGACTATATATAAATCATCACACCGTTGCTTGATTTCTCCAATATGATTCAGCAGGAATGTCAAAAATGCTTGAGCATTTTATATTTCCAGGACTGAAATGGCCTCGCTACATTTTTACCTATGCAAATAGGTAGCATAAAAGCTAGTATATGGAAAAAATCTCTCTGACCATAAATAATCTTAATAAATATTAAAATAACCTATAGAGTAGTTGTTCTTTACCTTCCTAATGCTGCAACCCATTAATTACAATTCCTCATGTTGTGATGATCCCCAACCATAGAATTATTTTTGTTGCTACTTCATAACTGTAATTTTGCTATTGTTATAAATTGTAAGGTAAATAGGTTTTCCAGTGGTATTAGCCAACCCTTGTGAAAGAAAGGGTCATTCACTCCTCATAAGTGTCATGACTCACAGGTTGAGGATCTCTGCCATAGTGGATCTTTTTCTAATAATCTACATCCTGATTCATTTAAAATATATGAAATTTCTCTGCTGTTAAAATGATTGGGAAATCAGAAGGAATTATCTCCGGTCCGTGGAGTTTCTTTAGCTTAGATGTACAAGAAAGTCTAATTCTCAAGCTTTAAGTCATCTATCCCAAATTGAATATGTGATCAAGCTTACTTGAAAATACCATGCTGGGTCACTGACTCTGGAAACAAAAATGGGGAAGGAAGCACCTGAGAGATATAAAAAGCATCTAATGGAGAATTTCCTTTCACCTTGCCTAAAATACTTGGTAAAAGTATTCTCTCAATTAAAGCATAGCAAATTTAGAATTTCTTTTGGTAGGCTATAATTAAGCTGTAAAACATATAATCTCACATAATTTAATTAAAACTGTACCTAGAGTTTAAAAATAAATGATTTTATTGTTGGAAAACATAGATAATAGTTTAGGGATAATCAAATTTGATGCTCAGGACTATATTGATATATGAAAATTATCTTCTGCCCTTGTATCAGAAATAACAGGGAAAACACACTTAAATTTATTTAAACTTAAGTGTTTAACTGAGAGTTATCTTAGTGAAAGTGTAGGTCTCTTGTGGTAAATATTAGAAATATCCACAAATTCTTGCTAGCTGTCATCATCGAGCCATATGACATTAGCGGGGTATTTTCATTTCAGTCAGCAAAGTGTCTCACTTGCTAAGCTCCCAATCTCTATCCCACGCTGCCACTGGCTACTGTCTGAGCCCAGCAGCAACCTTTCCATCCATCTAGTTCGCAAGGTGGGTCACTGCCATGTCAGTTTATACAGAGGCCATCTATCTCATGGCTCTTTTACTGTGTACTCTGCTCACATTCCAAGCATCTGCCTCCTAATGGTTATAGTATCAACTCCCAGCAACCTGTTAAAAATCAAGACCCATAAGAACAATAATACCAACCAATCAGAGCTCTCAGAGACTAAACCAACATCCAAGAGTACACATGGACAGACCCATGGCTCCAGCTGCATATGGAGAAGAGGATGGCTTTGGTGTGCACCAATGGGAGGAGAACTCCCTTGGTCCTGCCAAGGCTCAAACTCCCAGTGTAGGAGAATGTCAAAACGGGGAGGAGGCAGCCGTAACACCCTCATAGAAGAAAGGGGTGTGGGGGATGGGATAGGAGTTTATGGACGGAAAACCGGGAAAGGGAATCGATGACATTTGAAATGTAAATAAAAAATATCCAATAAAAAAAAATCAAGACTCAATAAGCTTGTAGTTTAGCAATCAGAAACATATCAGTAAATTCAAAACCCACAAACGTCTGCAAAATAAACTCACAACCAATCGATAATGATATAAACCGCCCACCTAGATAACATATATTCACCTATAAAAATCTATCCCTTATGAAATACTCATAACTACCTGCGACCATTTAAGGCCACATGGATCTGGGTCCTCGTTTCTTTCTCCTGTCTCTCCCCTTACCAAAACTCTTTCCCTGCCTTATTTTAACTGTCCAATCATGGGCTTTGCTCCATCCTGGCCATCCCTCACCTGCATAAAGACAACAATCCATATAGGTCATTGTTTCTTTATTCCTTGGTAAGGAAACGTAATGTTTAAAACATTTAAAGATTAGATAGTTGTCAGTGTGTGAAAGAGAATAAATCAAATTTGGAGATTCTGGACTTCTTTTTCTTTGCATTATAAAATTCGTTACTGAGTTTATTGTTTCCTAAGAAACAGAAATTATCCACGCCCATAAGCATATTTCCAGTAAAAGTTCATGCACACTGAAAGAATATTAATTTACCTCTTGTCACTGCTGCAATTTCATTCTATTGACATGTGTCGGTTTTCTATTTATATGGCCCATATGTTTATATGTATATTATATATATATATGCCTATTGTGTGTGTGTGTGTGTGTGTGTGTGTGTGTGTGTGTTTGTACAAAGAGAGAAGGATAGAAAGGGAGAGAGAGGGTGGTGGGGAAAGAGGAGGGAGTTGGAGGTGGGGATTTACCAAAGTATTATCACTATGCAATAACAAGAAATTAATGCATGCTTGGCTGCTCATTTTTCTCACTATGATATAATGATATACTTATAACATTATGTGTATAGAAAATACCTACACATTTGCAAATATATACTATATATGCCTTTACCATATGAATTAAGCAAATATTTTTCTTAAAGCTTCATTCCTTAATAAGCAATTTCCCTAAAAACTTTTATTTTAATTTGTTATCCATTAAGTAACTAAAACAAGGATAATTTTAAAAACCAACTGGCAGGGTTAATTGCAGGCTCATCTTTGTAAATTTTCCTGTGAATAGTTTTGCTTTTTATATGTTCAATGGATTAAGGAACTACTCATGTCTCAATTTTAAAATCAAAAATACTTTTGAAATAAATGATTTAAGTGAGAGCCAACATACTGAAGGAGACAGTCAGACTTCATTATTATTGGGTAAAGATATTTGCATGTTTTAAAGGAAGAGGATTTATACATAGAAATGATATTTTATGAAAGAACGTTCATATCATGGGTTATCTAAAAGAATTTATTTTACGGTAACACTGAACCACAACATCTTGCTCATAATTTTAAATGATAAATCAACAGGGGGTTGATTTATGTCAGAGTATGTGCTCTCTCCCTCCCCTACAATTTCTGTGCCTATAAGAATAGGTTTCTTATGACCAATTAAAGCTGTGCAAACATCTCTAAGGGTGTTTCCATGGTTTACCACTGGGAAAAAAGTCACCCATAATCATAAGATATTTTTGAGAAATGTAATTTAGTATAATTTCAGTCAATATTTAAAACCATTATATAGCAATCAGAATAATCTTATATCAAGTATATCATGTACATATATATATATGTTGCTTTTTATTTTTCCCACCACCCTAAAATGTAAGAGCTATTAGCTCAGTTTACAAGAGTGCAAGAGATAGGACAAACTGCACAGCCACAAAATGAATTATTGTTAGAAATGGTCACGTCTATTCTTGAGATGACGGGGGGAGGGGTGGGGTCAGTTTAGAGTCTACATGAGTTCACATCCAAATCATTAAGAACATTTATAGGTGGCACAAATTTTCAGTGTTTATAATAATGTTTGTTATGCTTTGTTTACTTTGTTTTTGCAAAAAGTTTTAATGCCTAAGCAGAAGTATCTAATTAGTGGATTCTCTCTATTTTTCCCAGCAATGTCAATGTAATTGTATAATGTTTAGCCAATGGAGCTATAGAAAGAATGCAACAATTGAGCATCAGATGTTGTGTGTTTATAATTTTATTAGATGATTGCTCTTGAATTGGCATGTTAATAGAGGAAAGAAGGCCGGGGTTTAGAAAATGAAAAAATAGGAAGGAAATTAGCCTGAGTATGGCTCTCACTTTGGTGTGTATGTTATAGGAACAACATTACAATGCCCGCATGTATGTCCATACACATGCATGCAAAATATTGTTTCGGCCTAAATGAAAATAAAAACCTGATATGTTTAATCTAGAGAGAATACACAAACTGGGTAGTAGAGAAAGAATCACAAAGTTGAGTCTGGTAGATGGATTTTCTTGAGGAAGTGCAATATACAACTCCAATCAGAATATGAGTTTAGACAAAGGGAGGAGGGAGGAAGTGATTTATGTCAGTATTAAATAAAGTCTAAATGAAAGCTTGCGTATTTATGCAAACCATGAATTCTAGTAAGATATGTTGAGTCAAACCAAACAGATATGCTGATGTATAACTTCATATACAAGTGCTCATACTTTCTGAGACTCAATAAATGGGTTATAGATACAAGATGAGACAGTCAGCCTTTTTGTGTACTTAGCATTGGAAGCCTGCAAAAGTTTAGAATTCCTGGCATCTTGTGAGTGGAGTAGTTTTAGTCTCTGATTCTCTGTGAGTCATAAACAGAGGAATGAGAGCTAATCCAAGCTTGCAGAGTAGTGGAAGAACAATAGCAGAGGTCTCCTGGTCTTTCTTCATTGTCTATCCGGTTGACTCCAGTTTTCTCAGTAAGCCATAAGTAAAGAGACAGGGAAACAGAACTGTGATATGAATGTCTTATACAGAAAATTAGAAAAAATATTTCTTTATCTATATCACTCTGGACATGCATTTTTCTTATATCTTTGGCATGTGGAAAATTGGTTTCATAATCTCCAGAGGAAAAATTGCTAATTTTTGCCTGGAGCATTCTCTTTGCTGATTCCTATCTGAATATTTTCAACTCTCAAATTAATTTTACCCTATTTGCTATGTTGGCTGTAATGAATCATATTCAGAACCAGCAGAAAGTTATACAAAAGACTACAGAGGAAAGAAAAACTGCATCTGTTTTTTTTTTTAACTGATTCTGTTGATTCTTACCAGGTAGCATTTTTTTCTATCTCTTATTCTCATTTATATGAAAATCCAGATAGAAATTAAAGTAATATATTAGCTGTTTTGGGAGAAAATGTTAAGTCAATTATACTCTTGCAAGATTTATAAGAACTAAAGTGAGTTTAAATTTGAATTGTCAAAGGAAATTTTACATGCATTAAGCACTCAGAAAACCCATCATATGTTATTTAATTATGTACTGGGCTTTGAACTGCTGCATTTAAAGTAGTATTTTTATCCTAAAAAAATGAGTTTGCTTAGGGAACTGATTCTATGCATCACTATGCATTTAAATTATACCTGTGGGTATAATTCAGATAGTCATATATGTTGGCAGTGAGATTTGGAGAAGAGAGTGTGGGTGTTAGACAATGAAACAAGGAGTTTTCCCCCTTATAGGCATCTGCTTTGAAAAGCAACAACAATTGTCTTGTCTGTCTAATGCTAGTGCCTTCAACCTCATATGTTAAGGTGTTCTGGATTCTTTGTTATAACTTAGAATTTTAAGAATATGTACATGCTGAATCCCTGAATATTGAGCTTTTATTTCTAAGTAGAAAACAGCTTATCTCAGAAGAGTAAGTACTGACCTTTAAATCTTCCTTTCAACTGAAATTTTCTTGAAACACATTAAGCCCACATTTTTAAAATGCAAAGCACTGCAGAGATAGAGAACTATTCAACGATATAGGAGAGGATCCCGTGTGTGCATGGTGCATCAGTATACGCTCATAGGGAAATATGGACAGATCACGCACTGTGCTGCAAATGAAAGTATGTGGGAGGAATATGCAGTCTTAACAAACATGTCTCTTCATGCATGAGAACCCTCACATTGCTTTGACCCCAGTGACTTCAATATTATTAACGTGGATCACTTCTCAAGCCTTACTAACATTTTAATATCTGCACTAACAGAATTATTTGGAATGGAATCAGATGTTGAGAATCCCAGCAACAGGCATCATACTTCATACTGTTATTTTAAATGAAGAGTGGTATGTCTGGTAGCCTGAAAAAGTAGCCACATTTGAAACAATATTAGTGTTTGTTTTATTCTTGTCTAACAAAAAAGTCCTAAATCCAGAGTCATAATATCACCTGGTCCCAGCCTGAGCTAAAAACCAAATTGAGGAAGACAATGCTTTACTTTTTAAGCCATCATGGGAGGATGAACTTAAGAGGTGGAGGCAGCATGTCTGGAAGGATCACTTTTACTGTGTGGCCGATTGTGAAGATAAAACAAGGAGGAAAAACATTAATGAACAAAAGCCATGGGCTTATGCAAGGTGCAAGCCCATACTTGACAAGGCGACTGTCAAGTATACAGAACCAAGTTAGATGTTGGTAGCTGAATATGTCATTTGAATATCTAGTTTTCACTGGCTTTATTTTTGGTAACAGTTTTTAATTTATACAGTCAAAATAATGACTACTTAGGCGACCTAACATTTAAGATCATTAAATTTGAATTGATTCATATTTCATGTGCATTACTGTTACATTTTGATAAAGCTCCAATAAAAGTTTTATATACCTGAAAATTATTGAACAATTGTTAAGATCAGGACATAATTTTTTAAAATTTGATACTAGCATTAGTATATTCAAGAGGAAGCTACAGTCTGCAGTAGTACCTTAAGACCAAATATTTATTCAGCTTTCCTTTTTAAATATATGACATACTATATAACCAGTATCTTTTTCCTTTTTTTCTCCTGTTTTTCTTCAGCAGTGTCTTTTTATTGTAATAATTGTGCATTCTAGGAGATACCACACAATTTATGCGCCTCTTTTCTGATGTGTTCATGTAGTTTACACACACACACACACATATACATTTATTGATATATATTTACATATAATTATAACATAATTTATGTAATTAAACATGTAGACAATGTTGAAGAGACATTTTATTTATTTTTCAATACAACCTCTGGAAATTTCTATGTAGTCATTTTGATTCTATAAGTATTGCCATCGCTAGTTATACGTTATGCTATTTCCTTTTAGAAAACAGTTTACTTAGTGTTCTTAGACTCAATATTCTGACTGTACTGTATAATTTCAACTGTATATTTAGAATATTTTCCAGCATATTGCTTTGCATGTTGCATTGTCACTTGTCAACATTTACATGTTCTAGTATGATATGAGCTTTGCTGTGAAATCATCAACTTCTGCTTCTTGTTCTACCAGAGCACAGGATGACTCAAGTTGGTAGATTATTTGCACACCATGCACAAAGCCTTTGGGTTGATCTTCCATCAATGCATAAGCTGTGCATGGCAGTTCATACCACTGATCCTAGCCCTTGGGTGTGAGCAAGACTCAAATCTTAGCAACCAGATTAAAAATTCTCAGTCCCCTTTAGCTACAGGCTGAGTTAGAGGACAAAAAAAAGGAAAGGACCACTATGCAGTCTCAAAACAAACAAAAAGCTACTGTGAGCATTTGACAACATGATCTGTGGGAGCTTTAGAGAAGGTGTATTATCTCTAATGGTGTTAAGTTATACTGTGTGACAGACACAGTTAAAACAAGTGACTATAAAAGCATCCAGCTATCCCTTATGTATGCCATCGTTTGGCCATTTTAACTTACATTAGAAAGGAAAATCAGCCTTTTCTTATAGGTAAATGGTACAATGTTTGAGTGAATGAGTGTATAGTGCCTCTTGACACAATATTATCATCTAACACAGCATTGTTGTTTTTCAAGTAAATGTTATGCTTTTTTGCATTATAATACATTGTCATGCACTCTGTGTTCTCACACTATTTTAAGCAACTACTTATAATGATTTTAATTTGCAAGACTGTGTGGCTAATAAGCTTTCTGTTTAAAATCCTCACACTGAGCTTTCTAAGAGGACGTGGTCTACATATAAAATCGTTGCAGAAGCATCTGAACTATAGGCAGAGATACATTACGAGCTGCCGTGACTGTGTTTTTTGTGGCTGCCTAGTTAGCTGTTGCTGGAACAGCTGAAGTATGAGCTTACTGATCCACTAAAGCCAGCTCAAACAAGAAGTACACCAACCTCAGTGGGACATCAAACTCATATACAGAGTTGAGTTGAAAAAAATCTGCTTGGAAACGTGTTCATGGGGTGGGAATGCTACTTAATGTAAAGACACAAGTTAGTCTTCATAAACACATGACAGTTTCTTTGAAGTATTCCAAAACGTTCCTTCGAATGTAATAAAATGGAAAAGTGCACCTTTTAGCTTAAGTGATTATTTTTATAATTATAAATGGTATGGATAATAAATTTGCTTGTTGAAAATATACAATTCAAAATATAACTTGGAGACACTCTTACTGAACATTTATCATACATCAAGTATTTCATTTTTAATAGTGTGTATGTTAATATACAGCTAATGAGTCATTTATTTGTAATAATTGAATTTTATTACATTAAATTATATCTTAAATCTAACATATATTTAACTCATGTGCATATGAATGACTACAATAAATATATTATAGTTTAAAAAATGTATATGGCTGATCCTGAAGAATCAAGATTGTCTATTTGTAGCTAAGTACAAAAAACTTGAATAAACATCTCAAATATATTTAACTATGCGTAGTTGTTGAGCAGGAGAAATTGAAACTCCCTGAATACAGTCCCTTTCTTACATCTTTATTTTCTGGAAGTTCTTGCTCCAATCTGGGGAAAAGACAGACCCCCCTCCATGAAAAAGTCAACCTCACTAGTTCAGAATCTTTGGCAAGTACTACTATATGTGTAAATATGTTAAACACAAAGACCTAAGGCATACAAGTAGAGAAGCATCAAGTTCATTCTGTGGATTTATGCCAAGAAAATAACCTACATATTTAATTTAAATGCTATAATTTATTTCCTGCACATGCGTGTGTGTGTGTGTGTGTGTGTGTGTGTGTGTGTGTGTGTGTATGTTTAGGGTGTATACATGTGTGTATGTGGAAGTCAGAAGATAGCATTCAGTGTCTTCCGTTATTTCTTTCCACTCATACTGTTTGAGACATTGCCCATATTCAGTCTCTCTGAACATAGGACATCACATTCCAGAAAGATTGTCTGGATGTTCCAAGTTCTGTCTCTGCCTCTTTGCCCCTCCTCCTGCACACCCCCACCCCCCACACACAGACACGCACATGCGCGCGCGCACACACACATACACACACACACACACATACACACACACACACACACAGACACACACACACACACACACACACACACACACACACACACACACACACACACACCGTGAATGATGCCCTGCCTAGAGTTTATAGGCTGCAAGTGAACCAAGTTCAAGTCCCTAGCTATACAGCAAGCACCAATGGGCCATCAGTCCAGTCTCTGTGGTTGTTTTCTTTAAATAACAACTAAATAGAAGGGAGAAAAACAAAATATGCTTATTGCAATCACTAATTTCCTGCTTGAAAGTCGTTCATTGCATATCTGAAATTGCCCAGTCTGTCTTGTCCCATTCTCGTCCTCCTGTGTCCATGTGGGGAGATGATATTCATGGTTAAAGGAATTTGCTGATATATCCTAAATTTCTGATCAAAAATCCCCTTAAAAGTTGTGGTGAATTTGTTTTCTGTTTCTTGAGCTTATGGTCTGCTGCGCACTGGGGTTATATTACCTAAGAATATAACAGCTTTAGGTAGATACAAAATTGTTAGGACGGAGATAGAAAGGAGGCTTATTTTCTGCTTCTCTAGATGGAAAAAAAAAAACACTTCCTGGTTAGTTTCCAGGCTAATAGTTCTTAGCATTGTCTCTAGGCTCCACCCCAAACCGTAGTTATTTGGCAATAGCCAGGTAGGCTCCGCCCCACAGTTACCTGGCAACAGCCAGGCAAGCCTGACACTCTAAAGGGGGCAGCTAGCCCTGCCTCTATCTTGCTCCCTTTTGTTCTCTCTTGCTATCTTGCTCTCCTGCTCTTGCCCCCTTCCTCCTTTGTCCTCTCTCTCCCCCTTCCCCTCCTTCGCTTCTCTACACATGCTCATGGCCAGTCTCTCTCTCTCTCTCTCTCTCTCTCTCTCTCTCTCTCTCTCTCTCTCTCTCTCTCCAATAGTAGATCAGCATTTGGGCCAAAATATGTATTTCATGATACTAACATTTTATCAGAATGATAATATAATACTTCCTGGTCACAAGAGATTGGGACTTGATTATTCATTTCAAGTCAATTTTCAAGAAAATTGCTTGTAAGTAAAACAGTAATGAGTACAGTCATATAAAGGAATCTGATGTAAACATTTCCTACTGGTTCATAAATCCAGCATTTGGCAATGTTTCAGAAAGTGTTAAGTGTAAGACTGTTGAAAAAGGGTAGATTTTTGTCTTGGGTATTAACCTGGGTACTAAGGCATTCAATTAAGGATTGCTGTCTTAATTTCTTAATACACTGAATTTTTTCATCTACATATCCTTTAAACTTTTGATGGTGATATGCTTAAAATAAGTCATATTAAGAAGCTAATACATTTTAACTTCTATTTGAACTCTCTGTTGTTCAAAGTTAATATTCATATGTCCTTGTTCAAGTGTTTAACTGATCCACAATCTGTATATTCTTTCCTCAAAGCACTTTATATACAGACAGAATTACCCAAGCAATAGTTCTGTAAGCGCTGGAGGACACAAGGAATCCCATGAATACGCGTATGATAGACTATAACTGAAGACTAAATGGTAATAAATTTCGCATTTTTATCCTTTCTCCCAGTGCATCAACAAAGAACAACAAAAGTATATGTCTAGTAAGGCCCATTAACTTACATGCAAAATCACTCAGGCAATGTAGTTTTCTGGAGAGACTAACCACATGTACTAAGAGTGGGGAAGTAGTTCTTAGACTGAGTCGAAAGCCGTCTATTGTCTATTCCCTGCTTCAGCTTTTGTAGAAGACACCGGAAGGAAACTGTTCTTTTCTTCTGAGACAGAAACAGGACACCAGTCAGTTGATGTGATATCAGTGGAATGTTCCTCTGACTGAGTGAGGGGCACCTGAGCCCGTGTCTGCACTGGGTGTTTCTTTTTCCCTCTCTCAGTTATATTTTGGGCTTCAGGGTAATTGACTCCATATCAATGTAATGTAAGGAAAGTTTCAGTTTCTTAATCTAGTAATATATATTACTGATCTAAATTACATCACTTTAGAAGTCAGTAAAAATAAAACTAGTTTTCATTTTAATGTAAATACAGAATCATATTTCAAAAAATGAATATGACATTCCCTTTGAGATAGAAATTTGTAGATATTTTATTTAATTTACAATTACATGAAAATATTTTTACCTTGACTAACAATGTATTAGCAGGTATAAAGTTTAATCGAGACAGAGATGAAAACAGCAATAGTTTGTATGCTATCAAAGCAAAGCCTGAATGAATGTTTATCTGTAAGGTATAAACTGCAGTATGCTTTATTTTTCTATTTTTCTCAATTTCTGGAGAAAATTATAAAAAAAGAAAAAGTTTAGATCACTAAAAAAGGTTAAAAAACTCATTTAAAAATGATATTATCTTATAATTTAAAATAGACCATCATCATGACTGTGGTATACAATTGGTAATATTCACTCTATTACAAAATAGAGTTGAAAAATTTGTCTTACACTTCTTTTTTAAATAGGAAATTTATGTGAACATAGCTGGAAAGGGTTCTAATGAGGAAAATAGATAATTTAGCTGATATGTGCTGACATGCTTTAAAATTAGAACTACAGACTTCGTAGAGTGCGACATAAGGCATACAGTAAAAAATACATTTCCAGTTATGAGTGCCACGTAATTGAATAATCCTCTTAAGTAAGTCGCCTGCTATTTCAGTGACTCAGTATTCGTGCCACATGGTTTTCTACTTGCCTATTAACCCCAGTATTCAGACATTCAATTAAGGATGTCATTTTACTATCTTAATACATTGGATTTTTCTATTAATCTATGTACTCCTTAAACTTCTGTTACCGCTTTGATAATTATATGCTACTCTCTTGCATTAACAATTCCATCGGGATAAACGTTGACTGCCTCATCAGTCCATATCTATCCAAGTCACCACTGGGAAGAACGAGCCCTCCACAGTCACGTTTATTAAAGAGAAAGATCGAGTAAGATCATTTATGTAAAATGAGAAGCATGCACAGCTCAAAACTCCAAGTTATAACAAGCTATTAACAAATATCGGTTGATTTATTCGATATAACTAGGGTGCTGAGTATTACATGCAGCACTGTGAATATTGGAGACATGGTTAAAGCAAGACCTTCAGTAACTGATATATTATGAACACTTAAAGATGGGCTTAAGGTAGCACTTTGTTTTAAAAGTGTTTAGATGATTCTTCTTATCCATGCCATAGCATGGGAAGCATCTCCCCTCTGTGGTCTACCTTAAGAGTTTTGGCATTGTTTGACGGTTCTTAACTAGACTCATTTTTTTATTGGGTGAACTGGAGGACTATTTCCTTACCAAATTAGCTCAGCTTTGGTCTTAGACCTAGTGGTACATTAATCACAGTCCCCAATACTGATAATCTATGAGATTATCACGAGTTGATTTTTATTTCTCTGCAACTGGGCAGATTGCACCACAGTATACCATAGACTCACTGAAGCCATTCTGAGAAAAAAAAAAGAAAAATTAGGCTTTGACATGAGCTCATGCCCAAGAAAATATGTAGTTCTTCTGAATACTATTACAACTGGAGAATGTAGTGAGCATCGTAACATTGCATGTATGAAGATAAGCACGGATACCTATGCTTGTCTCAAGTATTTTAAATATATTGTCATTGAATTCTTGCATCAAAGGTAAGGGTCTGAATTATTTTTAGCCCAGCATAAATCTAAGAAAATGTAGTTTAAAAAATGTTAAAATTCTCCGGGTGCACATACTGAATTGGTAGACCTCTGATTCAGAGACACTCTAATCACACAGTGCCACCCTAGCATCCACAACACACTTTCTCTCCATGCACACAAACACTTAAGAAACCAATCATTTAATATTGATCATTTAGTGTTTCACTGTCAACAAAACAGATGCCAAATATTTACATTTGCCCAAGATTAAGTTCAATTAGCAGGTAGCTACTGCCATTGAAGTTCCTTAGGTCTGGAGAGAGATATGTAAGAAAGACGAATAAGGATGGACTTATTAAATAAGGCCATCCTGTCGGTTTAGAAAGAACAATTAATCAAACAGCTGTTTTTTTTCACCAACTGTAGATTGAGTTCATGATTTTCTGACTACCTTTTGGATTTAGTCGTGCTTTTGAAAAAGATATCTGCAAAAGGTTATTTGTATTATTATAGAATTAAGGAAGAAGACATTTCATAAGAAGTACAAAGGAAGTTTCGTGTATTAAATTGATGCAAAGCTAGTTTGCTATCTCATATATTATACAAGGGACTTTGTGGAAAAACTGTCATTATTTTCCCCAAACAACTTATAGCTTCAAATATCAAAAATCTTACAAGACAGATCAGGAAAAGATAACTTCATATTATCTGAAGGCCTTGCTTATGTCAACACAGGAAGTTTTATTATTTTTTGGTTTCTTGTTTGCTTGTTTTGTTTTGTTATGTTTGGACATGTGACATTCTCATACTGAAGATGCTAGCATATAGTCTGAGGAGAGTGGGAGATAGTCTCTGGGTGATAGAGGGCACGTAGGGAAATACAGGCGGTTCCCAACGCTCAGCTGCATCATGATGTGAACTATGAAGAACCCTGTGCACAGCCATTTTTCAAAGGACAGTATTATATGCTTCGCTTGTGTGTTCTCAGTGTTGGTATGGAGAATGTTTCTTGGTCAGTATCTGAAGGCAAACTGAATTCAAATATAGTCTAGGTCACTCACTAGCAGTGCAACTTGGGAAAATTAATATTTTTATCTAAATATAACATGAGGATCGGGCATTAAGCTTGCCAGCAGTGATAGAAAAATTTCCTTTGTTAAATAATTTGAGAAGTTTTGGTCTCCATGTTCTACATTAAGCAAAAACGGGTTGGTTACCAATGTATGGTAGAGGTATTATGTAGACACCATTATTCTAAAACTCTTTCATACATTAAAGGCAAATCCAGAGCTGTGTCTGACATGACTGTTTTGTTGAAGCTCATGTTCACGGCTGGAATATTTGATTTATACAAGTGATTTTTATGTCCACTAAATTGATTATAAGGACAGGAAAATACAATATTTACCAACCGATATAGAACCAAAGGCATTTTAATCTATATTTAAGGTCTTTCATGGGAAAAACCACTTTGAAATGAGAATCTGCCTTTATCAATACTGTATGTATTCAGTAGACTTAGCATGCTGTGAGATCACAGGATGATCCAGACTCCAAAACCCGTGAAGCAGAGCCTCTCTTGTTTATAGTATTTAAAATAAATTGTTTCAGTTCTCTGTGGGATTGTTTCCTGTTGAGAAGAACCTCATAATTAAAAGCAGCAACTGGAATAGAATTATAATGCAGGTATTTTGACAATGCGGGCACCTGGTATATTATCTTGAAATAAACTGACCTATGGCTATTACCGATAGTGTTCATTCTAGGAGAGATTTGCATAACTACGGAGAATTAGTCCCTCTGCCCATCTTTTTTGAAAAGAGCATAGAGTATTTAGTAGAGAGGAGATAATTATGCTATTTGGGATAATAGTCAGATTTACTGTCTAGAATGTTATTCTGAACACTACATGAATTTCAGAATAATTGCTCAAATCCTGTTTTGATAAAAGCTGATTCATTTTTTTAGGTCTTTCTTTAGTCTCTCCTTGTATTCCTATTGTCATTTCTCTAAGCAAGAAGCTCTATATTATATCAACTCTTCTATTTAATATTAATATTGACCTTTGTGTCTAGACATTGCTTATTGGAAAAAATTTTGAGTCATCATAAATCATACTTTATTTTTCCAAATGGTGTCTGTATTTTTGTTTACCCCATTACTTACCTATCATTATCTGCAGTGCTTGTAAGCCAGGTGAGCTCTGGAGTGTCCACAGACATTCCTTCTTCAGAGTGAAAAATCACGCAAGAGGACAGTGAAAGTATTCTCAAATTGGCATTGATAGTAAGAGACCATTAAAATAATTGCATTATTAAAGCTAAATATACTTGCTGTATTTTAATTCTGGTGACATTCATGTAAAATATGTTAAATATATTAAATTCCAATACAATATTTCCTCAATCATGTCCTAGTTAATTCTGTTTTTTTTATATAAATATACTATCATTGTGACAACAAAATGAAGAAGTAAAAACTAAGCATTTTGCATGGGACATCTTATAAGTTACCCATTTGTAGTATAAACAAATACAAAGTTTTGCTTTTAGCTTCATGAGATTTGTAAGATTTTAGAAAGTTGTAGGCAACTCTTTGTAACCATCAATAAAATTCTTTTTTTTTCTTTTTTACGGAACTGGGGACTGAACCCAGGGCCTTGCGCTTGCTAGGCAAGCGCTCTACCACTGAGCTAAATCCCCAACCCCCATCAATAAAATTCTTAATCTCTCACTATGGAATTTAAAATTTTAAGTTAAGTACTTGTCTTACTTAAGCTTATAATCCAAATTATATTACATGTTCTTAACAGCCTAACTAATAATTTTTCTAGAAAATAAAAATCATCTAACTCAATTAACTAATATGATTGCTGCCATTCAGCTGGTAGATAACTATCTCTTTGTGTGATCTTGACTGAGTAATAAATTTTTATACTATCATTGGTGTATACAGCACCCATAATCCATCATGACATAAGTGTTTTGATAATGAAGAAATTTAGCATGCTCTTTGAAATAATTAAGAATTGTTATTCCATAATACACAAATCTACCTATATTTAAAATATTATTCTAGTATTACAAAACATAGGCATGAAATACCATTAAAATGTAAAATAAATTGTATCTATTTTAGCTGGGTTTATCTCAAAATATGCTACCTCAAACACATCTTCCCTGGAAACTGTGGAGGGGGCAGGAGAGATGAACATGCACAATTATTAAAATATGTGAATTTTCTATTACTTAATAAAAAACAAATAAAATTGCATGAGCGCTGTCTTCTACAGACTTCTCTTCGTAGGAATTGTTACATGGCTTCCTCATTCAGCCAGTCCACAAAGCTATCTCTGAAGGCAGGAAAATGTTCTTTTTTGCAATGGATGCTTCATTCTCTTCCTCTCCGTAACCAGTCAAAGTCTTTTGTCAATTTATATTCATCATTGTTGCTGCAAGAACAGAGTGGGTTTTCATTACTTCATTGGCATGGGAAACATTAATTCGGGTTTGCTGTCAGTTCTGACCCATTTCCTCCATTCTCCATTTTTATTCACTGAAAATTCAACCAAAACAGAAAACAAAACACACAGTTTGAAACAGTACAAAGTGAGCAGTGTATCACAGATTAAGTTTTTATGTGTCATTTGAATTTAATCGAATCCCATGTATTAAACCAAGAACACAAAGAAGCTCATGAAAACCGTATTTGGTGGATTTTTTTTATTCATCATGCTTTTAAAAAAAGTGTATTAACATCACCAACACTACATCATTGTTATGGGTAATTCTGTTTTCTTCCAAGATATTCTGCTGGTAACAAAAAAGTAGTTTTCTTCTAGAACTGATAGAATAAGTTCACAATTTGATTGGATGATGGCTATAACTACTAAGCATGACTGGTTCAATATATTTTGTATTTAGCCTTAATTTTTTGTGGCTAATAAGGTCATTTACTAAGCTCTCCTTAAACTCAAACTCAAGTATATACACAAAAATATCCTCACAAAAACTGCATTCATTTAGTAACATGGGATGCTTAGGATTCTGTTTTTGTCTGTTTGTTTCTGTCTTTTGCTTTTCAAAAGTTTTACTGTAAGTAATAATAACAATATAATGTAATAAATTCACTTTTATGAATAAAATACCTAGGAAAATCAGAAAAAATATGACATGCTTTCCTTCGTAATAATTATGAATGTGAATATACAATAGAATTGAATTTTCTCAAGAATCTTAATTTTTCCATTAACTTAATTATTTATACACTTTACATCTGGATCGTTGACCCCTCCTATCTCTCCCTCACTGAGTCTCTTTTCCCCTTCTCCTTTGAGAAGGTGGAGGTCCCCCTGCGTGTCTGCTCACTCTGGCACAAGTCTCTGCAGAGCTAGGGGCATACTCTCTCCTTGATGTCAGGCAAGGCAGCCCAGTCAGGGGAACTGTTTCCACAGACAGGCAACAGCTTTAGGTATAGCCCCACTCCAGTTGTTGGGGGACCCACATGAAGACTGAGCTGCACATCTGCTACATTTGTGTAGGGGTCCTGGTCCAGCTTGTGAGTACTCTTTGGTTGATGATTCAGTGTCTTAGCAACTCCAAGGGTCAAGGTTAGCTGTCTTTGTTGGTCTTCCTGTGGAGTTCCTATCCTCTTCAGACCCTCAGTCTTTACGCTAATTCGTTCATGATTCCTTGAGCTCCAATGTTTGGCTGTGGATATCTGCATCTATTTCATTCTGCTGGTTAGAGCCTCTCAAAGGACTGTTATGCTAGCCTCATGCTTGAAAGCATAACAGTATCATTAATAATGTTAGGGATTGGAGCTTACCCAGGGGATGGGTCTCAGGTTAGGCCTGTTATTGTTGGCCATTCCTTCAGTCTCTGCTTTATCTTTGTCTCTCCCTTTCTTGTAGACAGGATATATTTTGTGGGAGCATTGATGTCCTTATCCCTTCACTGGGCCTTATTCCTGCCTGGCCACAGGAGGTGGCCTCTTTAGGTTCCATGTCACCACTGCTATGAATCTCAGGTACAGTAACTCCCATTGACTCCTGGGAGCCTCCCCCATCCCTTGTCTCTGGAATGTTCTAGAGATGTATCTCAACCCCCACTTCTGCCAGCTACAGATATTCATTTATTCTCCTGGCCCTCTGGTCCTCTCTCCTGTCTCTTGCCTTACCTGATCCATCCTGAAACGCCTATTTCACTCTGCATCCTCTTTTCCAACCAGTTCTCTCTCTCAGTCTCCCGGTCCTTCTCCCTCTCCCTCTCATGACTATTTTATTTCCCCTTCAAAGTGAAATTCAAGCATCTTTTCTTGGGACTTCCTTCTAGCTTAGCTTCTTTGAGTCTGTGGAATGTATCTTGGGGATCCTGTACTTTATGGCTAATATCCACTTATAAGTGAGTACATAACACACATGTCCTTTTACATCTAGTTACCTTGCTCAGGGTGATTTTTCTACTTCCATCCATTTGCCTGCAAAATTCATGATATCCTTGTTTTTAATAGCTGAATAGTATTCCATGTTCTGTATCCATTCTTTGGTTAATGGGTATTTGCTTTTTTCAGATTCTACCTATTATGAATAAAGCTGCTATGAATACATACATACACACACACACACACACACACACACACACACACACACACATATATATATCCCTAAGGAGACAAATACAACCTTCTTAGTTCCTATAATGTTACATATATGTTGTTATTCCAGGGCTTATCATTTAGTATTGAATAAACAAATCTAGAAACCCTGGGGAAGATTATTTCTTCCACTCTCAGCATTCTTTAATGGCCTATAATTTTTTGTCTAGGGATAGAGAGCATAAGACTTCCCCTCCTCCATAGTAGCGTGTCCGTTGATATCATCCTTGATCCAGTTCTGTTTAGCTAGCCACGTTGAGACTTGTTGGGTGTAGTAATATTGAACTAGAAAGGAAATTTACTAAAATAATTGGATCTCACACAACCAAAAATCAGTTTTAAATATATTCTTTGAAAAGTTAAATCTGTTATCTCTGAGTTTCTATATATTCTTACAAACTGGATAAGGGAGAAAAAAAAACATTGAATTCAAATACCGTAAGTGTAGCTTACTGCTGCCCCTCCCCTCTCTTTAGATAAAGCTACTTACAGGAAATCTAGGATAACACACTGATGTGACAGCTCATCCTCCTGTTTCTGGGAGCTGTGTAATTTAAAAACAATTCTTTTTACAAGTGGCTTAATTGAGGTTTCTGTAAGATCTAACCAGACCAATGGAAAGAAAAACTATCTTAGGAGCTCTAAATCCTCTAAGATATGTGCTTCTTACACCAGAAAGCCTTGCCTTGTGCTTCAAATATCTTGAGACATCCCCTGATCTCTGTTGTTTTCACTCAGGTGCCTCTGTATCTAACTCCCTTGGAGTGAAAAATTCTCTGGAATTGCATGAGACCTTCGTGGTTTTTTCAGAACTCAACTTGGTTGTAAAAACAAAACAAAACAAAACAAAACAAAAAAACAAAAAAAAATCATAAACACTGTTCATAGGAGTTCTTGGTTGTTCTAGGTAGCGGTTAGTGCTAGTTCTAGGTAGCCCAGCATTCATAGAAACTTGTGGTATTACACCATGAAAGACTCCAGACACAAGCAGCTGTGTCCAGCTTTTACAGTTGCAAAAGCCCACATCTGACAAACCTCACTATGATATGTAAGACATATCAAAGCAAACCTTAAAATGTTGTAAGTAAGTGAATTTACAATTTTATCCTGAGTTGTGTTTCTAGCTATCCGTGGCTGCTCACTGCACGAGAACCTCAGTTCTGGCAGGCCTACTGGGAACTCAGTGAGGATTTCATCACTTTGCCTAGTGTGGAGATGAGCAGGGTAGACTTATGTCACACTTAAGAGTACCATTGGCCCCACAATTTAAACAAGTTTGAAACAGCCGGGAAAGCCTGCTTAAGATAAAATTCCATTGAAGTGTTAACAGTCTAGGGTTCATCCAGTTTGTTTTCTGTGTCAGTTATAGAGTGCAAAGGCAGGAGGACTCTGAAGCATGTCGGGTCGCAGCAGAGAGATCTGAAGCACCACAGACAGATTCAGCAGTGCAGAGGAAAAGTTCATAGGGGAGGAGACACTCACAGGCAACACACAAAAAGAAAAAGAGCCCCTATAAAGCTGAGGGGAGAACGCAGGAAGCCAAAAAAATCAGTCACTGCTGGAGTGCTGAGTTTTTAAAGCTTTTGGAAGACTTCCTTCCCTAATTTAGAGTTGGCCCACAAATGTTGTGAGGTTTGTCCTGAGGAGGCCTTGAACTTGTGGAGCCAGCCCATCTGTGCAGGACCTGCTGGTTGTAGATAAAAACCTACACAGCCTTTGTTTTAACCTACCAGGGTTTTGACTACTAGGAGGGTCAGGGCAAAGCTGTCCCCCTTGGAAATTCTTAACCTTTGTTATATAGCTCTTGTTCCTCTGCCCACTCACTGAGCCTGGAGTCTGTCTGACTCTTAGTCTTTAATAAGCAGAGGGGATGTTTTTTATCCCTGGAATGAAACTCCATCTTTATTTTTTTTGAGAAGAAATAAAGAAGCAGTTTGAGTTTTGCAGTTAAATAGGATAAAACCAAAAGGGAGCATTAATATAAGTGTAGAGATGTGGCTCAGTTAGTAGCAGAGGGACTCGAGTTGATCCTCAGTGTTAGGATTTAAGAGCAGACTACCTTGGCTGGTTAGAGCCAAGAAATGTTACAGCAGAGAGCACACCATGTAACAGATCACATGTGAGCGATTTATTGGAGGGCAGAGATTGAATGTCAGACTTGGAATGGGGACATATTAGAGAGAGAGGGAGGGGAGGAGGGAGGGAGGAGAGAGAGAGAGAGAGAGAGACAGAGACAGAGACAGAGACAGAGACAGAGACAGAGACAGAGAGAATTAGGTGTGGGAGAGGAATGCAGAAGTTTTAAAGGGGTATGATTGTCACATTGTGGGAATAGAAAACTTAGACCGTGGAAACGTGTTGCATTTGTCAGTAGTGGGTGATGACTCAGCTTCAAGTACTGAGTCCCTGACTTTTACTCTCTAGAACTCATTTAAAAAGCAGAACTGGGTAGATGATTGTAATGTCAGCCCTGGAGAAAGGAAGCAGAAGGATTCCCAGGATTTATTGGCCAGCCAGACTAGCTACATTGAAAATTCCCCAGACAAAGTAAGAGAGCCTCTTTCATAAAACAGGGTGGGTGACTTTTAGGGGAGCTACAGCCAATGTTGACCTCTGGCCTCCTCATGCATATTGACATGTATGGACACGCTTTGAAACACATATACCTTCACACATATATAAACAAACATAAAAATAACTGAAAAGATAAAATGGGGCTAATGTGATGGTAAAACATATGAACCAAAGTACAACCAAGTGCTACAAGGAGCTATGTCACATTGTATGTTTTATGTATGTTTTAGAGCATTCTGACCATCTGAGGTTTTATATAATATACTTCTGTTGCAATAAAAATTAAAAGGGGCAGAACAGTTCCAATGTGTACCCTGGCGGTCGCATACTCGCTAGTTCCGGCTCTGGCCGGCCACTGGAAATAGCGCTAATTAATCTCAGCAGCTCCATGCTACCCCCAAGTTCTTTCTGACCCACTGTCCACAAGCCATTCCAATATGGCATCCTGTCAGGCCGCGTCACCCTCATCACAGCTCTCTTGGCTGGTTTCCACCATGTCAGAAATACATTCTGTGGAATACATTCTTCCAATTCTGTGGCAAGGCCCAGTGCTTCCTGCCACCATACACTCTCTTGAGTCACTACATGAAAGAACACATCACACAATATCCTCTGATCCAATTGATAAGATATAATTTGCCCACTTAGACAGCACAAAATCCCGTACACACCCATCCCTTCAGAAGTCATAACATCCTGTAACTACGTGCAGAGGAGAATCTTAACAACTGCTGCCATGTTATCTCAGATGCTTTTTCTCACTCCAGCTTCCTCTGCCTCTAAAACTTTTCTCTGGCCCATCCTTCCTTCTCATCCAATGACAAGCCTCATTCTATCCTGTACCTGCCTTCACCTGCATAATAACGTCAATCTACTTACTGCGGATCATATTTTAAAGTTTTAAATGGAAATAGTTACAGAGACTTGTTACCATATCTTAAATAAAAGGCAAGTAAAGTAATTCCTTGAGCTAAATTCTTACATACCAGTATAGGCTCTTACTCAACTCAGCGATGAAGGCTGTACTTGAGGTTATTTCCTTCCTAATGGAAGATTTGAGCTTTGCAATGAGCAGTGCTCACAACTCCTGCGTCTACTTGAAGCATTTGGCAGGACACAGAGACGTATTATGCTGCTGAGACACAGTTAATATTTTAGCATTCATTAATTCATTATTCCAAAGTTATTCATTGTGAATCTGAAATGTGCCAAGCAGCTCTCTAGGCAGGATATTTATCAAGCCAATATGTTTCATTTTTTTGTTCTACTCCCATGTTAACATCATTTTGATATTATTCTTGCTAAAAACATGGCATTTCCAGTTTGGAATAGACTCTATTTGTCCTTCTACTGAGCAGAAAGACAGAAATAATAACAGACTGAAACACCCAAGCAAAAGTACCCCTTTCAGCGTATTAAGGATGCAAAACAGTTTTCTCACTCACCCAGGACTGGTTAAAGATGTTTGTTAGGACACTGAAGTAGAGTTCAACTTTGCTGAAAGGGTAGGAGGCCAATTATTAATGAAGTCAGTCATGGTGGAACTGCTATGAACCAGTGTTACCATTTCAAATGTCAGGCAGCATGACAAAAGTAAATTTGTATTCATTTTCAAACATTTCGCATAATTTATTGTGCTTTCCAAAGAACAGAGATCTTTAGTATGTGAATTAAAATTCTTTGCATTTGTTCTCTTTCTTAGATCTTGAATTTCTTAACAACAAAATCCACATGGGACTTAATTTTATTACTGTCACAGACTTTTGGAAGGGTTAACTATTCTTTGTTGAATAAAGGCCTAGGTACCCAGTTCTATTTTTGAACAATATGTCTTCTCAATGCTTTAAAAGGAACTATAAAACAAAGACAAAGCCATAACAAAACAAAAGCAGGGGCAGTCTTTTAAAAATATTTTTTTCAATCTATGATATAATTAAAGCCTCTACCCCTTCTCTTTCCTCTCTCCAACCCCTCCCTGCTCTTTCTCATCTTCAGGGCCTCTTTTCCTTGAGTTGTTGTCACACACACATACACACATACACACACACACACACATACACACATACACACACATATTTACACACACACACATACAAGCACACATACACACACATACAAGCACACATTCACACACACATCTCATTGATACATGCATAAATATAACGTGTTTAGTATATATCTATATCTATCTATATCTATATCTGTCTATATCTATGTATCTATCCATATATATTCAGAGCTGATATTTGGTATTGGGTAACAACTGCCATTTGGAATTCACTTTGCATTGACCCTGGAGCACGGTTGATATACCCAGTTAAATCTTCATTGTCAAAACCTGATTTTTTCCCTTTTACAGCAGATATTAGAGCAAATAGCTCCTTGGTTAAAGGCAAAATTTTGGGATGTTGTGTCTACTCCCTCTTCTCTATCCTGGGATTTTTATCTGGCTTAAACTTATGCAGTTCTTATTTATACTGGTTATTTAACTTTATATTTGTTTTTTCTCTCATTTTTTCCCTTAGAGATAAGGAACAAAACAAGAAATACAGTGGGGAGTGAGTTAGGGAGAATCTAAAAGGGGTTTGGGGAGGGGAAAGAATGTGACCAGAACATATTGTATGGAAACAATTAAGCCAATAAAAAACCCAGCAACAATAAATCTTGAAATCTGTCTCCAGTCTAGCAAGACAGTAGCCAACCTTGTGTGAATTGCAATGAGACTCCACTGTCATTACAACACTGAGATTGACTTTGAGGGAATTGAATGGAGTGCTGGGAACACTCTAAATCCTGTACTAATTTTAGGTCATTAGTTGCTCTCTCCTTGGAACATTAAACAGTTCTCAAAATACGTTTTATTAATGTTGTTCTAAAAGACACGCTGCTGCCTAATCAACTTTTTGGAGAAACTCATCTATCATTTTTCAGGTTTAAAAATGGATGTTAGTTGAAAACATGTGGTGTTTGAAACCCCTTCTGAAAAAGGATGTGGGGGACAGAATGTCAACCTGACCAGTGTCTAATTTATTTCCCTTTGAGATGTTCTGACCTCATCTGAAATATAATTTCTCTGCTGATTGTTTAAGTGAACCATAAGTGTGGAAGATAAAGTAAGGAGGCACAGAAGATGTTTGTGGTTAGACTTGGCTACTCACGATCAAATTTTAAAATAAGACAAGACAGCCTGCACAGCTAAATGTGTGCTTAACAGACGGCTGCAGTTGACTCATTAATCTTTTTTTTTTAACTTGTTAGGATACTGCTGATACCTTTTGGCAATTAAAGGTAGATGTAAAATGTTCAAGAGTTTAGTGTCATTTACCTATGTGTTCCTTTTTTTTTTTTTTTGTTTTTTGAGCTGGGGACCGAACCCAGGGCCTTGTGCTTGCTAGGCAAGTGCTCTACCACTGAGCTAAATCCCCAACCCCCTATGTGTTTCTTCTTAATGTCATCTTTGTTTCTGGCTGGGACTATGGTTTTCCATAAACCTTTCTACTGTTGTGTGGGTTTTCAGTTCACTTCAGAGGCTTTCTGTATTTCTCTGTCTTTAAAGAAGAAATGATGATCAACTCACTCATTCTTTTGTTATTTTTCATGCTGATGGTATAATGTGCTGTAAAGCCATTTTTTTTAAAGATTAAGTTGTAGTCATATGTTACAGCCTGCTCATTCATGTAAAGTAGTGGGCACTGCTACCTCTAATGCAACTTTTGACAAATCAAACTAAGAGGAACATGTCATGAGCCTCTAACCACTGAGCGCCAATACTCATTAGTAACCCCATCTCCAAACAGAGTGGAAAAGCTACAAGATGTATATGTCAGTTGTGTTTTCTCAGTATGAAACACTCAGAGTCTCACTGTCTGTGTGCCATTCTTCTTGCAATTGCCTCAGCTATTTAATTTTCATTTCCTCTTTCCTGTCTTTTGTTTCTCCCTCCTGATTCTGCCTGACCTCGTTCCCCCTCCTTTTATGCCCCTAGTTACCCACTAGATATTTCAATAGCTTCATTTTGTTTTCTTCCGTACTATCTCCTAAATCTTCAGTAAGCATCTTGTCTTCCTTCTTTCTAGATTTTCTTTTTCAATTTTCCTTGCTAAGCTTCCACAGGTGGCATGCTGTATTTCCCATATTTTCACTGAACAACCCATACAGCAGAAGGGTCAATATAGTAGAAAACAGAAAACTATCCTTACTTCCATGCTTCCTTCCTCCTCTCTTAAGCACATATTAACTGTACTTAGACCTAAGAGCTTGAGGAATGGAATCTTGTTTATGCTTCATGGTGTCTCTACAAGAGACTGGGAGGTTAATGGTTAAGCTGAAATAATTAACTTGTATAAACCTAGAGGTAGTTGGTAGCATTAGAGAAACAGGTGGGCCTATTCCGGGGGCCTCTGTTGAACTCAACCATTACCTGTCACAGGTTTCTTATTTTGGGAAATGGGTACAACATGTGCTTATTTCTTCATACAATAGAAAGAGTCCCCGTTTCTGCCAGGCATTGAAGAGTCAATTCCCACAGCTTATCCATGCAGGGTTTTCTGTGTGTGAAGCGCTATTCTTGCTAGTTTACAGAAGTAGACGTGTACCATGCACAATGACAGCTGATCTATTTATCTCAATGAAGGTGGGTGTGCAGAATATAATTAGCACATGGTCACTCTTCAGAGGTCATGTATCAATGTCCAAAAGACATGCCAGGTGTTTGGTTTTAGACATTGTCTTCATTATCATGCCCAGGTGCTGGAAGAGTGAAAAAAGGCTTTTTAATCCTAACTCATTCATGTTAAATAACATATACATTTTTGATACAGTGAGATCAGGGAGGCAGCATCTATGAATATGTAGGTTAGTATAGTATGAAATAAAATAATAATATTAGGAATGAAGAAAATGATGGAAAATATCATAGGATTTGATATTAACTATGAAGAAGTAAATTAGGCAGGCTGTCACGATTACATTGTTGTTTAAAGTGCTTAAAATTCAAGAATAATCAGGGGTGACATTCCTTGTAGGCTGATAGCCAAGGTTTGCAGCAAACAGAAACACTATAATCTATTGATGCCTGGCTGTGTAGAATATTTCATTTTTGTGGAAACTTTGTGTCCAATATCTTTTAAAATACAGTTAAGGAAAAGAAGTAAGGGTTGGGGGTGGAGGGCGGTATAGGGGTTTCCAGAGGGCAAACCAGGAAAGGGGTTAACATTTGAAATGTAAATAAAGAAAGTATCCAATAAAAGAAAAGAAAAAATACATTTACTAACTGAGAATTTGTAGTTATTGTTATCTTTCAATATATAGAGATAAGCAATCCCAGTCCTACAACATTGAACACTTTAAAATAACTATCAGGGATGGGAGAAGATGTATTTCTCATACAAATTCATCTATCTTAGTTCCTCTAACTTAGCTCAAAATAACTTAATTAAGTATGATCGTAGTAGCTTTGTGGATTAGCCTGGAAAGAACTCCTTTTCAGAAGAAGAAAAAATAAGTGATCTTTTTAATTATCTACAGAACAGCAAAGTTAATCATACCTTATCCAGCAGGAAAGGTTCTCAAGGCTATTTCCTGTCGGCTGGAGGTTAAATATTCAATGTGATCATCATTGTATATGACTTTCTATCTAGGTAGATCTTTTGTGTTTCAAAAACAAAAGTATGTTAAAGGCAAACTGTTTTAGAAAGTGTCATGGTAAGTGTCTGGACACACTGTAAGGAGATATTTTATTTCACTGTTTTCTCAAATTCATGAATAATGCATAACCGGTCACACTTCTTAGATCTTCTTAGACAGAATCCTGAACCTGACTGCAATTGCAAATGCATTTAATCATAGCCAATCCCCATGTGTTCTTTGGAAGCCATGTAGGTATATCATGGGCAGATAATTAGTCCTCATTTTGAATAGTCAACATTTTAAATAGTTAAATGACATTCTTTAGTACAGCCTAAAGGGTAAATGAGTCCCTAAATGTATTCACAGCTTTTATTCAGCAAAGCAACTTCTACTTGACACTTCCTTGAAGAGAAGTTCATGTCAAGATGTTGTTTTCTCTTTAAATTCTGTCTCTGCACTTGAGCGTCGCATTATCAAGCCCCGTTAACATGCAGAGCAGGAATCTGCTTCTTAACTTCTCCCCTTCTTTGGGAGGTAATTTGCTGAACATTCAGTAGGACTCTCTGTCCTTTAGACTTTCTGTTCTGCTAAGATTCTTTACATCAAATTCCTTTATCAAAGTGCGAAAATACTTGTCGAGTTCACTAAAGGAATGAAATTATATTGTCTCAAAAACAGCATTATAGTTAATTTCTTTACTTTTACCATCCTTTCCCAAATACACCAAATGTGGAATTGAGATTTAAATTTCAAAAATATGATTTTTAAAATGCATAAAACAGTAATTATATAAAATTATTTCTTTGGAGGAAATGAGAGATTATGCATAGTTAAGTTAGTGACAGAGTGCTAATTATTATTTATGCCTTTTATTATTATATACCTGCAAGTAACAAAAGATTACGTTTCTATTAACTTTGAACAGCTAGTAATTATGGCGATACAATGCAAACTGTCAGAAAAATCATTGTCGTACAGAGGGCTAATCTTCTAAATTGAGTTACAATTCCTCTTCTAAGTCAAATGCAATGTGCATTTTTTAACATTTATTTATTCAAATAAGTAAAGAGTAATCAACTCTAAGCAATGGTTTTCTTCAATAAATTTTCTGGACATATTTTAAATAACTATATTTGTCCCTACAAATTATATCACAAATATACATGTGTGATTATTTAGTTTCAATACTTTTGTTTGCCCAAAGTATGTAGGCAAACCAGCATTTTAAGATGGTCACACCTTTCTTCATTTTTGTTCCAAGAAAAAGAGAAATTGAGTAAAATATATTTTAATGATATAGACTAAATATTCATCTAAGTATATTCTAGGAAGAGGATACAGGAAATAGAAGAGAGCATTAGTTTTTATAACAGCAGATAATGTGACGAATGCAACTGTATATAGGTCTTAGTGTCATGAATTTAACTTCATATTTTCTCATTCTTTCCTCAAAAAATTCAATTGACTGGTAAGGGGCAGAATGGAAACTCACATTATATTTCTGTGAATCACTTTACCTTGTTGATTCCTATGACTCTCTAGACTTCTGTAAAAGGCATGTTTCCTTATGTGTGCTCCAGTATATGATCTACAAAATAGCAGAAACCTCCATGTATTTGAAGGCACCAGTTCCATTTTTCCTCATTATGTTCTGCTATTTATAGCTTTCCTCTATTCCTACAGATTATGTTTTAGTCTCACCAGCAGCAAGGTAGCATCTTCCAAAAACTAAAATTTTGGATGTTATCCAATAATTTAATTCATTTAAGAAGTCAAATTCAGACAATGTTTTGTGTGTTTTCTTTTACGGAAGCTAAATAATCATATTTTCCAGCTCAACCAAGTGAATTATGATCAACATGTCTTGCATAATCTGATAGTTTGCTAGAAATAACTGTCTAAAGTCATATTTTTCTCTTTTCTTTGTTAAAGCAGTCACAGCTTTTTCATTCAATTCACCAACAACATACTCAGTATAAATAATAATTAGTACTTTGTCATCTACTTAACTGTGTAATCTCTCATTTCTTCCAAAGAAACCCCATTATATCGCAGTTTACACAAAGACTTTCTGTTTTCAAGGAAAGACAAAGATTCAAAACCTCATAACTGAGTATACTTTCTTAGATATGGAATTCAAAATATGCAGATACCATGAAAATGAGACTTCCTTTTGGATGTGTATGACTATAATAGAAGAAGCATGAGAAATTTTATCAAAAATCTAATTTATCTTATTTTAACTTGAAAAATTCTTCATTACATTGAACGACAACTGAGGTTGTATCTGTTAGAGAACAGGTTGAGAGGAAAATGTGAATTCAGGCCATTGCATCTTGTAGGCTTGATGTCTATGTACAGGTGAGGGCTGGCACGAGTGAGGTCAGGGTCCATGATTGGACAGTAAAAAGTAAGGCAGGACAAAGTTTTTGTAAGGCAGGAGAGAAAGGGGAAGGGAGGGAGAATCAAGATGGAGATGGAGAAAGACACCGCAGATCCGGGTGGTCTTGAATGGCCCTAGGTAGTTATGAATATTTCTTAAGGGATGGATTTCTATAGGTCAATTTATCTAAGTGGGCGGTTTATATCTTTATCAATTGGTTGTGAGTTTAGTGTGTGAATTTTTTGTGGATTGAGAATTTAACATATAAATCTGATTGTTAAATTACAGCTTATTGAGTCTCGATTTTACCGGGTAGTTAGGAGTTTATACTTTAACTACCAGAGGGCAGTTGTGGGGAGTGTGGGCAGAGTGAATAGCAGGGAGCCGCCATAGGCCACCCGATGCTGGACTCCTAGAGCCCTGATTTTACCGGGTAGCTGGAATCAGAGAGTTCGTGCCTAGTAGAGAATTGAGGGAAAAGATACTAACCAGAGATAAATTATGGTTAGTTCCATATGGCCCCACGGGTGCCGGAACTAACTCTAGGGAGCTGCGTGGTAAAGTGCCACACTGGAATGACTCTCGGATGGCTTGGGTCTAAGAATACTTGGGGGCAGCATGGAGCCGCGGAGATAAAAGTACCCAGCAGTGCCATGTGGCCCAAGGGTGCCAGCGATAGAGCCGGATAAAAGGTTACTTATTTTTCGAAATATTTACCACAACAACATCTCAGGGTTATTCTGGCATAGGATGCTTCTATATATGTTTTTCTCTTTTTCACTCCTGCATCTCTACAATTTAATATGTTCCCCTTATTTCAAGCTAAGGCATTAGCTATGATCAGCCATCACTACTCTGATCGTCAGGAACCTTGCTTTTTCCAGCTTTGGCCATGTACGGAACAATGATTTTCTAGTTTATTTTAGCTTCAAAAAGTAAAAGTATCATATTATATCACATCATGACATTTTTGTAACCTATGTTTATATGTGTTTCAGTACTGTGTTATTCATTGAGATGTTGGAAAGTGGTAAGGAGCCAGAGATCTCATTGCATATTGCCTAAGCTTGAATCCACATTCTAACATTCAGTAGATGCAAGCTCGTGAGTGATTTGTTCCTTTGCTCTAGTTTACTCATCTGTGACCTGTATGTGACAAACAATAAATCACATGCAAAGTTTTCAGAGTCAGTCTTGACGAATCTGTATTTCCTGAACACATGAATGAATATTTTTTATTGGATATTTTATTTATTTACTTTAAAATGTTATACCCTTTCCTGGTTTCCCCTACGAAAATCCCCTGTCCCATACCCCTCCCCTTGCATCTGTAAGGGTGCTCCACTACCCACCCACCCACCCACTCCTGCCTCACCTTCCTGGAATTGCCGGTCCCTGTGTCACTGAGCCTTCACAGGACCAAGGGCCATTCCTCCCACTGAAGTCCGGCCAGGCCATCCTCTGCTACGTGTGCAGCTGGAGCCACAAATAAATATTCTTAAGAGCATTCGGACCTGCACTTATCTGTCCTATACACCCTGATTTTGCAAAGGCCATGTACATTGTGCTCAGTGAAATCTTATCCCTTTTTTTTTTTTTAATTAATTTGAGTATTTCTTATATACATTTCAAGTGTTATTCCCTTTCCCGGTTTCCGGGCAAACATCCCCCTCCCCCCTCCCCTTCCTTATGGGTGTTCCCCTCCCAACCGCCCCCCATTGCCGCCCTCCCCCCATAGTCTAGTTCACTGGGGGTTCAGTCTTAGCAGGACCCAGGGCTTCCCCTTCCACTGGTGCTCTTACTAGGATATTCATTGCTACCTATGGGGTCAGAGTCCAGGGTCAGTCCATGTATAGTATTTAGGTAGTGGCTTAGTCCCTGGAAGCTCTGGTTGCTTGGCATTGTTGTACTTTTGGGGTCTCGAGCCCCTTCAAACTCTTCCAGTTCTTTCTCTGATTCCTTCAACGGGGGACCTATTCTCAGTTCAGTGGTTTGCTGCTGGCATTCGCCTCTGTATTTGCTGTATTCTGGCTGTGTCTCTCAGGAGCGATCTACATCCGGCTCCTGTCGGTCTGCACTTCTTTGCTTCATCCATCTTGTCTAATTGGGTGGCTGTATATGTATGGGCCACATGTGGGGCAGGCTCTGAATGGGTGTTCCTTCATTCTCTGTTTTAATCTTTGCCTCTCTCTTCCCTGCCAAGGGTATTCTTTTTCCTCATTTGAAGAAGGAGTGAAGCATTCACATTTTGATCATCCGTCTTGAGTTTCGTTTGTTCTAGGGATCTAGGGTAATTCAAGCATTTGGGCTAATAGCCACTTATCAATGAGTGCATACCATGTATGTCTTTCTGTGATTGGGTTAGCTCACTCAGGATGATATTTTCCAGTTCCAATCATTTGCCTACGAATTTCATAAACTCGTTGTTTTTGATAGCGGAGTAATATTCCATCTTATCTCTTTTATGTTGAGATTTTCACCAAGTTCCTGTATCTTGCCACTAATACCCACCAGTCCTCAGTTTATTTGAAGAACAGCAAAGGCTGACAAGTTGAAAGGCAAAACTTGTCAGTGATTTCTATCTGATGTTCTTAAACAGTCTGTGTACAAGCCAATGGTTAATCCAGTGCACATAAATTTGAAGTGGGACACTTAAGGGAAACCTTGAGAAGCATATGCTTTGGTGAGTGTTTACACTGTTGTGATATTTGTAGCTTTCTCCCTTGTTGTTGTTGCTTTTTCTTATAGGAATGATTTGTATGAATTGCAAGACATATATTGGCCAATCTACTAAAACTTATGAAAATGAACCCTCCTCCCCTCCCCCTGCCTGGCTTCCTTGCCTAAGAGCTGCAGAATAGCCTGGGAAAGTAATTCCCTGTACACATTGTAGACATAGGAAAATCTGTTTACACCATGAAACCTATTTTCTTATGTGAGGCCAACTGCTGGCAAACTCAGAACTGAAAACATTGGCAAAAGCAAAAATGCACACAAACATAAAAAGACTTAAATAAAAGCATGCACGGCAGATGGTGGAGATGAATAGTTGATTGTCACTGTCTGCTAGCCCCACTGTACAGTCTTTGAATTGTGGCAGTAGCACAATTTTGCCACGATTTTCTAGGAAATTATGTTGACTATTAAGCTCTGATTCATGCTTTGCTTAAATCATTTGCAGGAGAGATGACATGCTAATTGCACTCTTGAATTTTTTACACTATGAGAGTGTTAAGCACAGACAAGTTTTGCCAAAAAAGTCCAAATGTATATAATTTGACATAGTGACAGATTAATACTCAGGCATTAGAAAAGCAGTGCAATTAGACAACTTTAAATGTGACCTACATCTTACTATCTCTAAGACTTTCACAGGAACTTCTCCCATTCTAAAGATCCTGTTGCCATTTGGCTGACTTAAGTAAGTCAAAATCTATCAGTGGACTTAAGCGGGATATGTGAAATCTCATTACAATTATACCTAATGCTAGAAAATTGTAATCTAAGGTATTAGTTACCAATTCAGAATATCTCAAGATAAGAACTGTATTTACAGTATACTTCCTAAAATGTTTGTTGAGAATGTAAATGACTCTTGCATTTAGAGTTGTCTGAATTATTTTTATGAAAAACTAGTCTCTGAAGTACAACTTTAAATACAGTTAAAAGTAAATTTTCAAATGCATCATGTCTATATTAAAATTGTATTAGATTGCATTAAATGACATATAATGGCATATAATTTGTTTTAAAATATCCAATATTCTAAACATTCTATTGCCTGTGGTCTATCTCTTCTTTCTTTGTTCTCAATGTTTGTGTTTCTCTGTCTCTTTCATTTTCTCTCTGTCTTCGTCTCTGTCTCTGTCTCTGTCTCACTCTCTCTCCCTTTCTCTCTCTCTCTCTCTCTCTCTCTCTCTCTCTCTCTCTCTCTCTCGGTGTGTGTGTGTGTGTGTGTGTGTGTGTGTGTGTGTGATGCAGAGGATAGAACCTAGATGTGTATAAGATAAGAAAGTATTTTAGAAGTGAGTTACACAACAAGGCTTGATATTATTTAAATGACAGAAACTAGAAAGACGGGGCTTTTCCACATACATATCTGAGCATATGAAAAAATGAAGTAAAATCATCACCAAACAGCATCACCTTTACCTAAGTCTGGTTGTAAATACTTCAATGGACTTTAAACCAACTCTTTATTGGTTATGATGTTCAGTTTGAAAAACCCAAATCTAAAATATGTCCATGATCCACCAAGTTTTTCTTACAGAGCAAATGCAATTCATCAAAAGGAATATATCTGGTGCGTGCTCATAATAAATTGTGTTAAAATGCAAAAAGTATTTAAGTTCATAGAAAATTCAGTTTTGCTGGTTTATTCTTAAAAGAAATGTACGACTGTCAATCAGAAGTCTTGATGACACTAAGATACAGGTACTAAAGAGATAGCACCTGTAAACTACTTAACAAAGTAGTCCATGTATAAGGGTAGCCTTGAGACCACAGATAGGATTTTCCAATTAGACTTTCTCATAGTGTTTTCTACCTTTGCTACTGATAACCCCCTACCCCTTGGCTGAGTACAAATCTGACCTGTATGGTTTAAAATACCTCTGTTGATATTTCCAGTTAACCATGTTGCTCTTTTGGAGGGAGGAATACAACGAGAAAGATAATATATAGACCAGAACATGAAAGAAATTGCTAGGTGTGAGTGAGCAGGAGGTGTTCATCCAAGTCTCCTTTCCAATTAGCAAAAGTCACTTCAACTTTACAATATGGCTATTGGCAATGTACTGAGGAAGAGTACATGAAATATATAACGTGTTAGCATCCTGAAAACATAACACATCCCTTGCATAGCACTCATTTTTTACAAAATGCTTACTAGTATGTAGCTAACCTGATGCTAGCATCAAGAGTGCATAGTGCTAGTTCCTGTGTCTCACTCTTCCCACAGGAAATTATACTTTAAAAATTAATATCAGTAGATTGCAGTGCACCATATTAAATGATATTTCAATGGATCTAAAACCATTGGGCAAAGGATGGGAATTAAAGGGTAAGGAGACTTGAAAACAGGCTAGCCATCACACGAGTCTGAGGAAATTCCTTGAGTCTCTGTTTTAATGCTTTGTAAGAGATAGACATAAGCTAAGAAATGAAGAAACAACATACTAATGCCACTCAGTTCTGGAAGGTGACAGGATTTATAGAGATGACATTAGTGGATGTTCTTGTTGCCGTGGCAAAGAGAACACAAATGAAAGGAAAGCGATTAAGAGTATAGAGAAAGTCAGAACCAAGACCCAGTAGAGCCATCTGTGCTGAGTCTGGAATTTATAATGAAGCTTATAGAAGAAGTGTTAGAACATAGAGAGAGTCATACTCTAATTATTGTTCTTAAATGATCCCAAAGTTGTGCAAGTTCTATAAATGTCACAAGGACTGGGCCACATTGCCTGCCTCCGCAGCTTAGAGACAAGGTGAAATTTATTTTTTCTAATTTTGAGACTCAGGCTACCTAATTTTAGAATGGCTTAGTTATCATTGCTACGAATCCCAGGGACAAATATAACTAAAGTGTTAGGAAGGAGAAGCCTTGAGGTTAACTCTTGAAAAGTTAGTTGCTTCTCTCTTACTTGACAAGATGAAATTGGACTACGTTGACTGGTCCTTTGAAATAGCGTAGCAAAGTTGAATATTTTAAGGCTTTTAACTAGATACTCAAAATTTAATGTCACATGATTCAAGAACTGTGTGATAGAAGTCAGTTCCCCCTCTTATTTCATCCCCTGGATAAAATGTGAGCGTCTATTTTCTCTAAGAAGAGAAACAATAGGAATATATACCTGATTCCTTCAGCTGCTATGAAATTTACCACAAAGTTTGGATCTTAAAACTTTTGGAAATCAATTCAAATAGAACTCAGTAGGTCAAAAACCTTCCACAAATGTTAGAATGCTGGAATCCATTGTTTTCTTTTTCTGGAGTCTAAAGGAAATTATTTCTATGTCTTGGTTAGTTCTAGAGCTTTCCCGCACTGTGGGTCTGCAGCCCTAACTCCCATTTTCAGTTCTAACAGTGGCAGGTGGGCTCTTCCCCATAATCATTATTCTGACATTAACATTTTTTCTACCTCCCACTTTTTCTCAGTGCCCCCTGGAATTATGAGTGCTTGGATGATCCAAAATAATTTTTTATCTTTAAGCCTCTGTACTAACAATTTTAAAGGCTTTTTGGAAACCTTGTTTGCCATTCATTATGTTACTTGACCTATTCATAGGTTCCAGGAATTTCAATGTCAACACTTTTGGATGGGACAATTCTTCCTATGTCAGGAGGACTGCCAGAAGACATGTGCACGGGAATTTGCACTAAATTCACATAGCTTAGCAGGGTGGACTGCAGACATTTGAGTATGCCTAGAGCTGGCTCTTTTTCTCTTCATAGGCTTGCAGAAGGTACATCAGTACATGTTAACACTCCCAAAAGAAATAGAGAGTAAATAAAACATTTTAATGAGAGACAACAATCAAAGGAGCAATGAATCCTGAGCTGCTTCACTGATTTTCAGCCCTGACTTTTGCTGCACACTGAGACTTGTTAGCTGGACAACAAAGGTCTTTTCCTCCTTTTCCCTTTCATGTCCGTGCTGTGCCTGCTGAGCTCTTCGACCTAATCATGGCTGCCATTTGTAGTGTCAACCAGTCAACCTATTGACCATAGTTGCAAGGCATCATCCTATACTGTTGGAAAAATCTTGCCATGAATATTTGTCTTCTCAGGGCCTACCAAAATCTCAGAACTCCAATCTCTTAACAGTACTTCTGAACTTGATGTTTACTGGAATCCTTTCTTGGTGGAATAAATCTTTGCCTGCCTCTTCAATGACAACCACTAATGGAATCACTCACCAATAGCTTGTTTGTACAGGGGAATTTCTAGCCAGAGAAGCTTCTTTGTGTGTTTTGGGAAGCAGTCCAATAAACAACCCAAAGCAAAGTGATTGAGAGTGTACATGAAAAATGCTCATGTCAATTAGCATAATTTTATAGTTTTTTAAGGTCACTATATTGAAAAGAGGAATGAATCAATACCATAGATTTTTTTCTACTTTAAGAATTAAATTAATAGAGTAAGTTCAAATTCCTAGATTTGCCCTTGTCCAAAACTAATGTTACTACATTGTACTTCAACTCTATTTATAATTTAACCTTAACTATGATTTATTTTATATTTCTGATAAAAGTGTTTATAGGGGAAAGATCACCAAGAAACATCCCTAATCATATGCTCATTACTCTTCTACTCAACACAACATGTAACACCAAACGAACTTGATTAAACATTTGACAAAATTGCATTTGTGCAGTGCCTATATGTTTGATAAAACTTCAGATGGCAGGAGATGTTGTTTAACTTCTCACTTCCAAATTAAATATTTTTCCATAATGAAGGGGAAAATAAATGAGAAAATAATGTTTATAACATGATTCTTTTTCAGTTTCCTTCTGGACAACTTACTATTAGAATATAATATAATATGATATACTATACATAGTATAGTAATAAGTAAGCAAAAATATGATTCCTACAGTCTTTAAATACAGAACATAAAGGTATTCTTATAGCAAAAATATCTCTATATATTATAAACTTAAATTTCTAAAAAAAGGTTTATAAATTGTTGGGTATGTATTCTATAGTTTTCTGACCAGCAACAAACAATTGACTAACCATTAGTACATAGAACTCATGAGGAAAATGATTATGCCAGGCAGATGATACTCACCTAATTGTCTTACAATTCAGAGAACGTAGGCCATTAATATAAAGTGATTATAAATGTATGCCACCCAAATCACATTTCTAGCAAAACCATGAAAATGTAGCCATAATAATAATAAAATAAAACTATTAGCTTTCAAAATATTTTATCTAGTCATTATTGATTTTGTTTAAAATATTGTAACAAGCCAGAAGCTGGAAAGAACCCAGATGCACTTCAACAGAGGAATAGATACAGAAAATGTGGTACATCCACACAATGGAATATTACTCAGCTATCAAAAACAAAGACTTTATGAAATTCATAGACAAAGGGTTGGAACTGGAAAATATCATCCTGAGTGAGGTAACCCAATCACAGAAAAACGCACATGGTATGCATTCATTGATAAGTGGCTATTAGCCCAAATGCTTGAATTACCCTAGATGCACAGAACACATGAAACTCAAGAAGGATGACCAAATGCGAATGCTTCATTCCTTCTTTAAAAGGGGAACGAGAATACCCTTGGCAGGGAATAGGAAGGCAAAGTTTAGAATAGATGGAGAAGGAACACCCATTTAGAGCTTGCCCCACATGTGGCCCATACATATACAGCCACCAAACTAGATAAGATGGATGAAGCAAAGAAGTGCAGGCTGACAGGAACCGGATGTAGATCTCTCCTGAGAGACAGAGCCAGAATACAGCAAATACATAGGCGAATGCCAGCAGCAAACCACTTAACTGAGAACAGGACCCCCATTGAAGGAATCAAAGAAAGGACTGGAAGAGCTTGAATGGGCTCGAGACCCCATATGAACAACAATGCCAACCAACCAAAGCTTCCAGGGACTAAGCCACTACCCAAAGACTATACATGGACTGACCCTAGGCTCCAACCTCATAGGTAGTAATGAATAGCCTAGTAAGAGCACCAGTGGAAAGGGAAGCCCTTGGTCCTGCCAAGACTGAACCCGCAGTGAATGTGATTGTTGGGGGGAGGGTGGTAATGGGGAGAGAATGGGGAGGGGAAGCCCATATAGAAGGGGCGGGGGAAGGATTAGGGGGATATTGACCCGGAAACCGAGAAGGGGAATAACAATCAACATGTAAATAAGAAATACTCAAGTTAATAAAGATAAAAAAAATATTGTAACAAGAATGTATTTTCCTTTCCTGGTATAAGTGAATGATAGTTCAAGATCCTAGTTGGAAGAAAACAATGAATTTTGATTTTTGGAAAGAAAACATCCAATAAGTTCACACCAAACCATTAATTCCCTATTAACATAAAAACTCACAAATCATTGAGTCTTCCAGATTTGGAATTCAAACAAATTAGCCTAAATTATTAGCATAATAAATCCCCTTTTAGAATAACACTCGAAATGTATATAAGAAATACTCAAGTTAATAAAAAAAAAATAAATCCCCTTTTAATTATTTATATTTGTTCTAAATGCATTTCATCTTTTTGTGGTTTTTAAATGTCTCATTACTCAGATACGGTTACCAAGTAAAATTTCCACTTTTCTTTTTGAGACTAGGTTCGGAATTGTTAAGATTATCTTAACATTTAATTCTTATTCCAGTGTCGTGGCATTGGGGGGGGGGTAAGTGTGAAAATATAACTCCTTTCTTCTATCTGCTATGATGTGAGAAATGAAATGGTGCTCTAACTCATGTATTCTGAGTTCTACTAAATCATTTCACAAAATTATATAAGTATACATATGAATATTTGAGAGAGGGGAAAACTCTTAGTTTATAATAGACTAACATAGTCTATAAACCCTCAAGTAATGAATTCCAATAGTAAAGAATCCAAAAGATTGCTTGGAAAAATCACGAGAGTTGTTACTATTAATGTGGAAAAATATACATAGAAAAAGATGGCTCCAAACTATGTCCATTTTCAGTGGTATAAAGAAGCAGGAAGTGGTGAAAGAAATGCCTTGCTTCCTTCCTGGGTCTCATAGCTTTGGCTCCTCTACAGAACTTCTTTCTTTTCCTTGCTCTCTGCTTTATCACACAACATAGCATCTATTGCCCCTGATCTGGCACAGATAGGAGAGTAGAATCAAGAGGAAGCCATATCTGATGTTCATTAACTGCCTGAGCTGTCAGCACAAAGTGTTCTGCTGCTATGCCACGTTCATGGGCCAACCAGCAGATTCACATTTGTGTGATTTCCACAAGAATGCCTGAGAGGGGTGTGCATAGCCACGGCTGTGTGAAGTGATGCCACATTCAGAATGACAGTGGTCTAAACCTCAGGGCAGTAAATGCTTCTTGCAATACATTCAATTGCCATTTAACAGAGTTTAGCCTAAAGTATGAAGGAAAGTTGCTGATGCTTTCAAACCTGTTTAGACATTTTAATAATGCACAGGCATGGCAGCAGTGAAGGAAAACATTCCAAGGTGCAACACAGTGAATTCTGTAATTAAAGCAGCTTAGTTTCCAATGCTTTATAAGAGAACCCATTGTTTGAACTTCTTAACTAAAAGTGATCATAATCTCAGAAATTTTTCTTTGAAATGGTTGTATTTGAGGTGGCCAGATTTTTGTCTCTGAAGGAGACCATGAGTCAAGTCAAAAGCATTGCTTCTAGATCCCAGGCTGTCATTTGGGAGCAGTTACTATGTAGTAGGCAGCATGTGCCATGTATGCTCGTGATTTATGTGATCTAGTGCTGCCTCACCCCACACCCACTTCACCCCTCCCTCCTCTAAACTAGCAAGTGAGTGCTTCGAACAACACAGACTTACTGCCTCTCCTGATCCTAGTTTAGCATCCCCTATTGGTTTTTTCTGTCTCGTCTGTGAGCAACATTCATCCACATCACTGGCTGTGTGGAAATAGATCTACCAAGACAGCTTTGCTATCCAGATTTCCTTCACAGTGGCAATCACCTTTAGAGAGGACAAACTAGACTTTCTCCTATGATGGTGGTGTCCAAATTCTCAGGGCAGTTGCAAATGCAGCGAGACCTTTGACAGCCAGGCTGGGGACCACAGAACATCTTTCTGTCACATTCTAGTTGCTAGTACCAACCTTGTTTCAAGAGATCAAAATAAAAAAAAAATCACATTTATAGTAGGAACTATCCTGAGACATCTTCACGGGGTATGTGTAGAGCAATTAGAGGAATAGATGGTGTTTATGTCTCATTTGACCTCATAATGTACATCCATCAAGAGGTCTGTGGGAGTTAGAGAATGACTCACTTGACTTATCAATTTGTTTCAAAAGAGTAAAATCTACTTTACATGTTGGTCCTGTGGTCCTATTTTCATCAACTTGATCATAACTTTAACCCCCGAGTTTTAGATTCATTAGTTTCTAATTTGATAATATTTTAAGTTGGTGATGATCCCTGTTGAGAGTGACAAACTTAGAAAGACAGCCAACCTCTTAGCAGCCCGGTAGTTTGGGGCAGGTTTAAATGCAGAGACAGCATTGGGGTGTTCACTCTGCAACAAATATAACTTCGTTTAACACTTTATACTTCTGTTTTGCACAAGCATGATGCCTAATGAACAGTCTTCAGAGAACTTGTAGAAGTTGATCCTCGTCTAGATCAACCAAGATGAACTAAGGTTGTCGAGCTTAGCAATACATGTTGTTCCCTGCTAAATCTACGTCCCACGCTTTACTTATTTAAATAATTGAGTCTAATATAAGATCTTCCGGTTGTGAAAATTCAGTAATATTTAGAGATTCTTTTTAAAAGCAGTATTTTTAATACCTGGAACTCAAGATTAAAATATTTTCAAGATAATAAAAAGGAGGAAAAGGTGTCAACACACACTTCCTGTGGAGAGAAGAAAATACATTTCCCATTCACTGGATTTTATAAGGAATATACAGATACTTGAGCTTAAAGATCTAAGTGGAGGATTTTCATGGATGTTTAAAATTCAATACACTGAGAAACAATCCATTTATCTCAGGATTTGTGCAAATTAAGTAATGTGTGTATAGAATGAATAAATGATGTATGTAGCTTAAAAGTAAAGCTACACTAGGACTATTTCAAAGCTCAATGCAGCGAAGCTCTCTTGGATGTATGATCAGAACAGTGTATCATCAGTTCCAGTCAAAGACCTGCAATGCAGTTGTCAGGATTCTGACAAGAAGCATCACCACATATATCAACCCTTCCTCCTGTAACGCTGTTTTTGTCAGAAGGGGTCCTCTGTGTTTTCCTCCAATTATGATGCCTCAAATACTGTAGGGAAAGTTCTGGATACACTACATGTCTCTGTACACTTGAGCTTTCCTTTCGTATATATATATATATCGTATATATATATATATATCCGATAGGGTTTCTCTGTGTAGCCTTGGCAGTCCTGAAACTTGCTCTGTAGACCAGACTGGCCTTGATCTCACAGAGATCTTCTTGACTCTGCCTCTTGAGTGCTGGGATTAAAGGAGTGTGCTATTAAGCCTGACCATTTTAGATTTTTCAAAACAATTAAAATGTTGCATCTTATCCTCTTTTTCCTTCCTCTAACTCTTTCAATGCATCCCACTATTCTTTCTCAAAATCATGTTCTGTTGTTTCTTAATTTTACTACATATATATGTCTCTGTGTGTACATTTATGTATATTTGTCTCTATCTATATGTTTCTGTGTGTGTGTGTTTGTGTGTGTGTGTGTGTACTCAGTCTGACTAAAGTTACTGCCATGTATATTATTTCAGAGCTGATCAATTGGTTTTTGTAAACACTCTGACGGCTCTTCTGTAGGGGAAAAATAGTTCTGCTCTCAGCATTAGTTACCTCTAGTTTTTGTCTAGGTTTAGGATGCATGAGATCCCCTCCCCCACTTCAGGTTAACATCTCCATTGGTTTCTGTGATCCTTGTAGAGTTTATTAAAGCAGCACCTTGCCCCTTTGCCTACAATCCTTACATCTTCCTTCCCTAGTAAGAATTAAGATGCTTAGAGACAGAGCTTGACTTTCTAATTTAAGGTATGACTTTTTTTCTAGCATAGTAGATTTACACATTTTCATGATTAAGCCAGTCCTTTTACTAGGTAGTAAAAAATGTATGATTTCATGACATCCATTTTCTGTACTATTTAGGTATTTTTTCTTCATCCAGACTCCACCTTTGTTTTTACGGACTTGAGTAACAGTAATTGACCTCTAAGTAACTCCACTATTACATTTATAAAGGAGCAATGTGATATAATGGAGAAACCCTAAAATGAGGGTCAAAGCACTCAGCCTCCAGTCTCATCTTGCCCACAGGCTTGACCCCTCATTGCATCTGTCCTCCTTGGTCGTCAGTTGAAGTGAGAAGGAAATGAACAGGCTATAGGAAAGTAGCCACATGTTCTAGATAGTCATTCTAGAATTCCTTGTATTATAATGGTCTGTAATTGTGCTTTAGAGCAAGAAGTTAATTTTATGTCTAAGAAAAGATTTAGCTCTCCAAGCCATTGTAAACTTTCTAGTAAATTGCACAATTCCTTTAGAATGAAGCGTTACATGAAAAATGTTAAACAGGAAAGGATCTACTGAATACCATTTCCATATTGATTCTTCTTAATATTTCCTAAGAGTTGGGGCTTGGGACAGCCAGACAGCTTACCATATAAAGGCACTTGCCACTAAGGGTGAAATCCTGTGTTTGATTCTCACATCATGAGAGGACCTAGGTCCTGTGATGTCCTCTGATATGAACATACAGCCCATAGTTTCTACAAAAATGTATACACATAAGAGCACACACATTCACAATAAATGTATAAATATAGGAAAAAAGTTGGGAGAATATAAAATTTTGAAAGACTTGTAAAATGTTGGTTAAAATCACTTTAGAGAATATTATATTTCCAAGTAGAAAAGTTTATGTTTATATTAATATGTTCCATGCAAACAAGATTTGTAGCAGCTCTTTTTCATCTTTACCCTCTTCACAATAATGGCTATAACATTGCAGTGAAATATAATAGATTCTATACTTATTTACCAGCATATATTAATAGATATTAAATTAATTATAATATTGATATATTAATACATATTTTAATTAAATATTTAATTAATAGTTAAGTAAAACAAGAAGACATCTTTAAAGACTAAAAGGAGGTAGTGGCCATAAAATCATTAAGCCCTCCATAATCCTACATGGGATATATTTTTAAAGTCTACTTTTTTAATGGAGGAGGGAATTATGCTTAATGATTCAATGTTCCCACAAAATTTATAAATAATAATAATAATAATATATGCCTGCATAGTTGAAATAAAAAGAGATATTCACAGAGAACTATTATCCCACTCATCAGCTCCCTTAATAAATTGCATCATAATAAAAATTGCATGTGTTAATCATTGGCATTGCTTTTGAAGATTTATTTCAGTCATCAGGATGGGAAGTTCTGATTGCTCCTGATGACTCTCTTACAGTCATTCTTGATTATTTTCTAAATTTGATGACAAACATTGCAATATGTCTCAGCCAATTAGGCTTGTCAACTTCCACTGTGGTCCCCAATCATGTGCTTGACTTTAAAAATGACAGGAGGTCCTTATTAAAAGTCATTTTGCTTTTGGGATAGAGATGTGGCAGCTTGTAAATAAACCATGACTCCCGCCTACAAAAAGACACAATGCCTTTCATTAAATGCTTTAAGAGGAAAACATTTTTAGGGGGAAATGCTGCAGACTGTGAAGTAAGGACAGAGGGAAAAGATTGAATAATTTGGGTATCATTGATTAGAAAATGAGCCAAATTTATACCTAAGTGTAGTTCTTACAAACATTTCACAGAAATGGTATGAAAAGAAAGTCCCAGACGGCAGCAGTGCAAGAGGTTCCCAGGGCCCAATGGGGATGATATTAGCTGAAATTCCCAAAAGTGGGGAGGTAGAACCCGAACAGACCACCTCCACTATAGAGACAGGGCCCCAATGAATGGATGGGGCCACCTACCCATCTCAAAATTTCTAACCCAGAATCGTCCCTGTCTAAAGGAAAGTCAGGGACAGAAATGTAGCAGAGGCTGAAGGAAAGGCCATTCAGAGACTGTCCCATGCCCCATTGTGCGATCCATTCCATCCTCAGACACCAAACACTAACAATATTGCTGATGTCAAGACGTGCTTACAGACAGGAGCCTGGTTCTGGTTGTCCTCTGAGAGGCTCTGCTAACACCTGACTAAGACAGATGTAGATACTCACGGCCGATCATTAGACTAAGCCCGGGGACCCCAATGGAAAAGTTTGGAGAAGGGCTGAAGGAACTGAAGGAGATTGCAACCCCACAGGAAGAACAACAGTATCAATTAAGGGATCCCTCAGAGCTCCCAGGGACTAAACCACCAACCAAAAAGTTTATGTGGGCTTGTCCATGGCTCCTGTTACATATGTAGCAGAGGACTACCTTAACTGGCATCAGTGCGAGGGGAGGCTCTTGGTCCCGTGTAGGATTGATGCCACAGAGAAGGGGAATGCTAGAGGGGTGAGGCAGGAATGGGTGAGTGGAGAAAGCAGCATCCTCTTAGAGGCAAAGGTGATAGGGGTAGCGTGGGGGTGGGCATCATGGAGAAGAAATCAGGAAGGGGATAACACTCAGAATATAAACAAATAAAATAATTAATAAACTTTAAAAAAGAGTGAAAAATTAGAATTGATCATATGCCTCACATTTTCAAGTTATTTTCCTTCAAAGTGTGCATGTCAGTCGAGATAGGATATATTACCACAGATTTACTATTATCTTGTTTAAACAAAATAGATTACAAAAGTAATATTAAAAATAAGGGGCTAGAGGTTTTTTTAAGGAATAATGCAAAAAGTTATTCAGCTTTAAAAGTAATGAAAGTGCGTGCATGTGTATTTGTGCGTGTGTGTGTGTGTGTGTGTGTGTGTGTGTGTGTGTGTGTGTGTGTGTGTAGGGGAGGTGGAGCCCAGATGTGTTCACTTGTATGCCTGGCATCGATGGAAGCAAGCTAGAAGAGGGCACCAGATGCCCTAGCGCAAGAGTTATTGGTTTTTGAGGACTGCTGTGCTGTGTAGATGTTACAAATAGAACCCCAGTCGTCTAAAAGAGTAGCCTGTGCTTTTAACTGCTGGAATAACTATCTAGACCACTCCCCCATTGTGCCCACTGCATTTGACTACTAAAGGATTTATTTATTCAGAAGTCAAATAGTGGTGTGAAAATATACAATGGATAATTACATATTCCAGTAATCTACTCATAAAGGGGGAAAAGGGTAAACAAATGATTGAAGAGTGTTTTCTATTACCTTTAGCAAAATAAAACTTAAACGATACTGGGACACACGAAAGAACTCTTCCCTTTTTAAGTTCATCCACTTTGGATGATACACATGCACCTTGCCATTTATGAATATACATGTAGTGTAGGCATCAGAATTGGCTTAATTTTAAGTCCCAAGTTGTAGTAATTTGATACTCATATGATATTTATTGTGCCTTTATGAGTAGTACATTAAAATATGTTAAATGAAACCCTACAGGCCATTGATTGACAATCTGTTGTGGTGGTAGAGAAAGTATCTGTCTCTTTCTAAAAAATAGTAAAAGCTAGTAAATAAATTTTTAATTGTAAAAAGTTTATAATTACATATCATGATTTTATTCATGAGTAGCAGTAATTCTTGAGTGCAGTATTTAATCTCAATCCCTAAGAACTCTGCAGAAATGACTTAGCCTGTTGGAAATGGAATGAATTTTTCCGTTCCTTTGATAAACAACACTGATTAGAAACTTAGCTAATTCCATCAGTCACTGGGACGTAAGCAGCCTTCCTCAAGGCTTTATGGTTCAGATGCCCAGTCAGCGAGCGCGTTTGTGAATGTATTTCCATGTAACACACAGGCATGTCTTACCACGCACATTAGGTCGTCGGTCACAGTTGCAGACGGTGGAGGGTGGAGGGTGGAACTCTAGGAGCTATTGTTAATGTGCTCTGATTTTAACTTGCTTGCATGTTGCTTTCGTACTTTATACCAATGTGCTATCAGTTGAGGATCTACTTCTCAGTCACTCTTGAATCTTAAAATGTATTTTAAATATAAGGTTCTGCCTATTTGCATATCTATGAATAATGCGTACATGAATGTAATCCAATTGGCAACAGAACACCATTTAAGGGATAACATATAGATACAGAAAATTATCCTTTTGGATTTAATAATTTTTCTTGTCTAGATGGAAAATTTATATCCATTGATATATACACATACACTTAACATTTGAAAGTATCTTCATGGCTCTGTAAAACACCACATGAATATATAACTGGCTATTTAACATGCTTAAATTACCATCTCCTTATTTCTATCTTCTGTAGTTTCTATTTTTGCAAAACCTTATCTTTACTATACATGAAATAGGTGCTGTTCTGTGAAGCGATGAGTATCAGGCTAATATGTATCAGGAAACCCTGTTGCTTCATGTTCAACCCTGATGGTTTCTTCTTGAATTTCAGATTCAAGGCCTCTTCCGGATGTAGCGCTGACTGGCAAGTGCACCCGTGAATGTGACGAGTATGGCCATTCAGACTCCTGCTGGATGCCAGTGCGCACTTCCCCAGAGAGGAAGAAGAGCCAGCCCAAACTCTCCACTTTCATGCCTGTTGATGAACGAGGAAGCCAGGAAAAGCTGGCCAATGGCGAGGCTGCCATCATGGGTGACCGCAACAGAAACCTCCTGAACAAAAAGTTGACCTCATCCTATGAGACCTTCAGTGCAGCTAGTTTCAGCAAAAATGAGGAAGCCAACCCTGAGGATATTCCTTTAACAAAAACAGGGGAATATAAGCCATCTCCTGTCAACACTCTCACTAGAAGAGAAGTTTATCTGTAGGTTGTCAAGGCGCAACAGCAAGTTCTTTTCATGTACGAGGAGAGTTAGGGGCAAAAACATTACTAAATAAAACCATTTAATCACAAAGAGGGGGCTACCAAAGAGACAAAGCTTGCCTGCCACTTCCGCCTCCAAATCAGGCCTTTAGTGTTACTGTTTGCCTGACGACAGTGTACAAAGTAGAATCCATTCTTGTCACCTGCATGTCTACACCCTTCACTGATCCCAAACACCCACCCTCTTTCCCCTACCCCTCCTCAAACCCAAATAACAACAACAACAACAACAACAACAAAAGATGGTTGCAAGTTCTTTTCATGGTAACGAGTCTGATTAGCAGAACATAATACACTCTCATTATCCCTAATCTGAAGCATGATTTTGGTCACTTTGATTTGTTTGAGTGTCATCTGGCTTGTTAATAAAAGAAGAATCGGTAAAAAAAAATACTACAGACTATTATTGCTCTATTATTGTTAAAGTTAGCCCATTGGAATTGATAAAATCCCTTTAATGGCCCAGTCCTTATATAGAGAACCCTTTGAAAAAGGCATTTAGGATGACAACATCTTTAACATTCTAACAAACAAACAAAGTGCGAATTAAAACTCAGTAGAAGAATGCAGTTCCAAGCTCCCATATGTTGTTAGTTTTGGGTCAAAGGCATCAACTTCTGTCCCATAAATTCACAGAATATACTCACCCAATCTTGACAAAACATTTACATGAATTATAATTTTTAAAAGTAGGTTTTGGAATAAAATCTCTCATGAATGAACTTGAACTCTTGTGTCATTATGAGGCCAAAGATCACATGGCAGATCAGGGAAATAATAAAATCGATTTGGTCCTGACATAGAAAGCCACTAAACAACAGAAGGAACTGAACCTGTGCACACTCAGATGCTAGTTGGTCTTATGTCAACTCTTCTTCAAGAAAACTCTTCTTCTTTATAAAATGAACTTTAGTTACATGCTCAGAAAATGAAAGAACTAATAAGACACATGTGTTGTCTCATAATAAGCAACTGATCAAAGCCCAGGTCTATTCTCATGTGTTACTGTCAGGGAAGAATCTACATTTTAATGCCATATTGATGTATAATGAGATACAAAAAGACATACTGGAGTATGACTTCATGAGGTCTCCTATTGTCATTTCAGGATCCCAGCTGTTCTTGGTGATCTTATTATCATTTCTAATTATAATTGCATTTTTCACTTGGTCAGAACATAATGATTTCAAATTCTGTGCAACATAGAAACATTTTGAGACTCCAACATTTAAACAACATAACACTTTAATTGACTTTCCATTAATGTAATTTGACTATTCTTCAATGTGCGTCTTAAACAATCTCTGAACAGGAAAGAATGAGTTCCAGACAATATTTTATTTAACACAGTATATGCATCTCAAAGTTGGAAAATGTATAGTTTTTTTTCAAGAGATACAGAATATACAGATTTTGAATGCTTTGCTCTATGCAAGATGATTTAAGAAACCTGAAATTTGAGCTGGGACATCCAGAAGAAAGTGACAATCCATGAACAAAATAGGGGACGACAGGTAAAGAGAGCAAACATGCTCATCAGTGAATGCTACTTACTTGGTTAAACCATAGCCTTGATGGCTTTCTACAAAACCACAGAAACACTGTAGCTTTGGACAGTTTCATGCTTTGCAGATTTTCTTAGACTATAAGGTGAAGAAAGCTAGACTATAGGTTGATAACTCATTGTAGGTCATCAAAGTTCTTATCTTTGAGGAACATTTCTCTGGTGGGACTTTTGGGATCATTTCCTTATGCTCTTTCTTAAAGTGGAATTTTCATTTTGATGTTAGTTTATGTATAATAGGTAGAAGGAAAAAGATGTAATTAATATAAAAACATTGGACTAAAATACCAATAATTGAACATGCTCATGTTTGGTTATTATTTACACTATGGAAAGATGAAGTTCTAGAACCTTGTTAGGAAACTGCATTCAAGCAGTTCTGCCTTGTATAATCTGTAAGTACCTATTAAGACGAAATACTTCTAAAGATACTTATGAAAATGTATACATATTTTTCTTGCACGTTACAAAGGAAATAATTGCATAACACTGATGTTCAACACTTTTTATATGCATATTTTCTTTCTTTCATGGGACACTTGAAGCCACTAGATAGCTCATTTCACCATTAAATTCCTTTGGTTGTCTATAAAGCTAACACAGGTCACACTGGACCTACAGATTCAGTCAAGGCACATTCCACGGTGATGTTTGCACCACATGCCAGGCAGTCATGTCATTGTCCTTTAACGTGTGAACCTCTCTTTAGAACTAAAATGGATGTGAAAGAATACAATTCAGTGTACTGTAAGTATTCGAAGTAATTCTAGTAGAATTAGTTATCATAACATGTTTATTATATAATGAGCTGGCATGACATACAAATATATTTTGTGTTTGTATGACTTTTATTTTGACTAGGTTAAATCTGGTGCCACTCCATATATAGAGTGCTTTTGAAAAAAAAATAAAATCAAAAAAAATAAATAAATGAGTGAATGCAAAATAAGCAACTGTGCCTTTTATACCTCTTGTTATGGTAAACAAACAAGCAAACAACAAACAAACAAACGAATGGTTGTTGGGTTTGAATAATGAGGGGAAATGGGCTACTCCCAACTTTTTTGATCCTGTATATTTATCCTTGTTTATTTTCTGAGAATAAATAATATATTAAAACTTTGCCTTCTGACAAACTCAGATAAAGGACCAGTCTTGAATATTGTTCATTCATAAGACAAGATTCAGGCATTAATATGGGGCTGCTTAAATCTCACTGGACAATGAAATCATTGGTTACAGAATCACACAGGGAAATACTATCAGGGGTGAAATCAGTCCATTCTTGCAAGGTAGAATATTGATTTAGAAGTTTTGATTTTCTCTCTCTCTCTCTCTCTCTCTCTCTCTCTCTCTCTCTCTCTCTTTAGATGGTCTTTCATTTTTGGTTGTACAGTATATAAACTCTCTTTGTTTTCTGTACACAGACTCTCAAGTGGACTTCTGCATGGTAATACATTAGGACACATTTACAAATTGAGTAACTATACAAATGTATGTGTATTTAAATGTCTGTAGCATCTGTCTAAAATTGACTGCTCTGTTTTGAATCTAGAGAGAGCATTGTTGTCTGATTTTCTTTCTTTTTCTTTTTATTTTTTTTAAACTGGCCTGTTGCCTGAGTTTCAGAAAACGGAGAAGGCATTATTTTTATGAGAGAAGGAACTAAGGTGGTACAGAGGATGTTTGCCTGAAAGGCTACCCTGGGAGGCTAGGTTAGAGCAAAAATACAAAAGGAAATACACAGGCCAGAAAGAAACTGCCAGGAATCAAACAGCCATCTTAAAACAGTTGTGTGAAATCTTAAGACCTATGTCATTTCATATAATAGGTTATAGCAGAAGTAAATACATAGTATCTCCTTAAAATAGTAAATTAAAGGAGCAAAGTTCATCAGGGATATGATAAGCTTGTTAATTGTGACCTAGGCGTGGTGTGTGTGACATCTGGATGCGGCATCATTCGTTCAGCTACCTAGGGTTTACTTTCAGACAACTTTTCCTACATTTTAAAGCACTTGCATTCCGTGTGGTACGATCTGTTTGTAATGTTAATCATTGACTATTGTTCTGCTACTTGGATGTTGATAGTGAAGCAGAGAACAATTAATCATCATTGATTATGTCACTATGCACGCGACTTTGCTAAACATGGAGAAATGTATTAAACACTCGTCCAACTATTTATGAGATACTTTACATAATTTAATTTGCTTTTGTACAGTTTTATGTAAATAAATTGCTTGTCATTTTTGTCTTTACAAAATTAAAATATAACATGATCAAATGGTTTCACACTTGTTTGATTCTCCATTGAAAGTGAACTCTGTTTTGACAAGGAAGAGAGTGGCTGAGTGCCTGTATCATTTTGATTTCATATGCCTTGCTTTCTGCTAGGTTAAGGTAAATCAAGGCAAATCACGGGTTGGTTACCCATGTGAAGCCTGTGTGAGGGGTCTCCGCAGAGGTCAGGTAGGGAAAAGGGGGAGAGAATGAAAACACACTTCAGATTGACTTTGTCCACTGGTCCAAACCTTTTAGAGAGTCTGATGCCAGATGATTTATTCCTACCACATTTAATAATGGTATAAATTGGAAGAAAGTTTCCTGGAGTGCTACAATCCCCGGTACCCATGGAAGTGTAATTATAGCAAAACTCAACTCAGGGTACGTGTCATTTCTTCCAAGAAGATTGGTTCTAGAGATAACTTATCTGTACTAGCTTAAGGGCCTTAGGAAGAATGTGCTCTGGTCTACATTGTAGAAATAGCATAGAGGTCATTTGGGCCTTTAGCCACCTCTTGTACTAGTTGTGAGAGCCAGGAAGCCACTCTACGTAAAAGTCATTTAGATTACTAGCTACCTCTGGTCCTGTTTATTAGTTTGATATGACCTGGCCCAAGTCACACAGATCATCAGGCAATTAATCACTTCCAATTTCCGGCTGTCTGGACTGAAGAAGAGATTTTTAGGGACATTCTTTTGAGAGGACAATCATCTGCACTCAAAATTTCTGGCTTTCCTGGAGATCTGAGTGCAAAAGGATCTGTGTGCTATCACTTGTATAATTGGGATATTACGTTTCTTGATAGTAGGATGGAAATTGTATTCTTCAGTCAAGATATTTCTGGGCCAGTGACGCAGCTAGCCTTAAGGTGTCATGCTATACACAAGGAAATATTTTTAAAAGACATTTTAACAAGACATTTCGCTCTATTGCTTCTTACAAAAAAATTTACATTTAAGATCAAATTAATTCCAAACCATAATATAGCTTACATAGGATTATTAACATCCATTATTATTATTTTTCCTCCATTGGGGCTTAACAAAATTTTCACAATTAAGATGAAATTAACTCCAAGTTATAATCATATATATATATATATATATATATGATTATTAACATCCCTTACTATTGTGGTTTTGTGCTCTGGGGAAATGAAACTTAGGACTTAATACATTGTTATTCCATAGAGACACATTCTCAGACCACAAAATTCTTGTATTGCGTCCGAGTTAAAGACAATTAGAAAATCATTACAAACATTATATATATATGTATATATATATATATATGTTTATATGTGTGTGTGTGTCATGTGAGATATAGGAAAAATAATTTGAAAATAGAAATGTAATGTATACCTTTGCTTCTCTTTGGTTAAATGTTCTCTACCTACTATATATCTTTAAGTCATTTGTCATCCTCTATGTTCTAATGTTTCTATTTGTATTTGTTTGAAGAACACATTCTTAACTATAAGAATGCCACTTTATCATGAACTTAATATGTGCTGAAATGCTGACTTCTGTAATCCCAGGCCATTACCAACGTTGAGGCTTGAGAGACTATTTTCTGGGTACAGTGAAATGTTGCATGGGATGTTTATACCACCTAACCACAGTATGAAGAGTTATCTCCTTTTCTTTACCTACTTTGAAAATTTCAGCTTTCTTTATTCTCTCTCTCTTTTTTTTTTAGTGAGATAACAGATACTTTTTCAAGTCAATGCTATCCTAGTAATTTGAATTTTATTGGCAATCTTCCTCCTGCAAATAAGGAAATTGGATGAAGTATGATGAGGAAATCCACTTCAAGATGTAATGAGGGAAGCTATGACATGTCAATCCATCTGACTTTC